>NC_069500.1:1283696916-1283741916 GCF_027579735.1 Bombina bombina
TAAAGATAAGAGAACGAAGAAAAATTGATTATAGGAGTAAATTAGAAAGTTGCTTAAAATTGCGTGCTCTATCTGAATCATTAAAGTATAATTTTGACTTTAGTGTCTCTTTAATGGGAATAGGCTACATAGTAAGTAACAGCGAGTGAAAATTGATCAAGTGTATTGATGGAAGATTTGCTTCTAGTATCCGCATTGTTATTCTTAAAGCAAGAAACAGCAGCACAGTTTGATTCTCCAGGCTGAGACAAATCCGTGCGTTACAGCATATCGTTTTCCTTTTATTTTATTGGTCAAATTTATAGAAAATGGAATCTTACCATGACAAGTAAATTTTTTTGACGGGGTTGTGAGGAGAAGTTTATCTGCCATTTCTCCTGGTCCAGTACATCTGGCAATACCAGGTTCTTTATATTCAGACTTTACCCAATCTGAAAGCCACTGTAGATTACAGTCACAATATAGAGGATTTGCTCCGATTGCACTGAAAAAAAAACAACTATATTGTTTATCATCAGAATGTAAATGAGGGATTTACCAGTATTCAAGCAGATAATATCAAAACGTCATCTTCCATTGTAAAGGGATGATGATAAAGGTTTTTCTAAACCCATGTAACATCATATGTTGACTACACATATTTCCTGGGACAGTCCCGAGTTTTGTTTTCCTATATAATGCTGTAGAATAAGATATAAGTGTTTGTAGATCAAATAATGCAATATTAAAAACTGTGTGCATGTTATGTGCTATTTACATAGACCTTTTTGGCAAAAAGATAACATTTGCTGGTCATTATTTGTTAAACATGGCTTATGCGATTGATCTGCTGAAAAGTGTTGGCAATGATGCAGTAATAGTACAGGGGTGTTGTCAATGGGGCTTGTAGGGGCCTAGTGCCCAAGTGTGCCCACAACTCTTATCAGCACCTAACTTGCCTGTACAGGGACTGCTTCTGTGCAGATAGAGTTTGCTGTATGTCTATAACTGGGAAAGAGATAATTACATACTTGTGGTTGTGAGTAAATGGTGTGTGTATATACAGATACTTTTGTTTTTATTTGTAGTGGTATAGATATAACTGTGTAGAAAATAAATATATATACACACACACATATATACATATATACAAACACACACACACACACACTATATAGATATATTATAAACACACACACATATATATATACAGTATATATATATACTGTATATAGTATATAAATATATATAAAATAAATATATGAATGGAAAAAGTTGGAGCTTGTTTTCTTATTATAAACCTGCATCCCGGTAAAATAACATTGGGTTCAAACCCAGGGACATTTTCTATACAACCACTTACCTATGTGTGGATTTATCCCTTGTTTTGTGTAACCTTGAACTTAATGTAAGGGTGGATGTTGTAAACCCTAATTTGGCACCTGCGGTGCAACGAATCTTTGTACCTGTTTGTTTTCAAATAAAGCTCCTTTAAAAATAAATAAATATATATACTGTATATATATATATATATATATAATATATATATATATATATATATATATATATATATATATAGTTGTATGCAAAAGTTTAGGCACCCTGACAATTTCCATGATTTCCATTTATAAATAATTGGGTGTTTGGGATCAGCAATTTCATTTTGATCTATCAAATAACTGAAGGACACAGTAATATTTCAGTAGTGAAATGAGGTTTATTGGATTAACAGAAAATGTGCAATATGCATCAAAACGAAATTAGACAGGTGCATAAATGTGGGCACCCTTGTCATTTTGTTGATTTGAATACCTGTAACTACCTAGCACTGATTAATTGGAACACACAATAGGTTTGGTGAGCCCATTAAGCCTTGAACTTCATAGACAGGTGCAGCCAATCATGAGAAAAGGTATTTAAGGTGGCCAATTGCAAGTTGTTGTTCTCTTTGACCCTCTGAAGAGTGGCAACATGAGTGCCTCGAAAACAACTCTCAAATGACCTGAAAACAAAGATTGTTCAACATTATGGTTTAGGGGAAGGCTACAAAAAGCTATCGCAGAGATTTAAGCTTTCAGTTTCCACTGTGAGGAACATAGTGAGGAAATAGAAGACCACAGGCACAGTTGTTGTTAAGGCCAGAAGTGGCAGGCCAAGTAAAATATCAGAGGCAAAGGCAAAGGATGGTGAAAACAGTTAAAAACAGCCCACAGACCACCTCCAAAGACCTACAACATCATCTTGCTGCAGATGGTGTCACTGTGCATCGTTCAACAATTCAGCGCACTTTGCACAAGGAGAAGCTGTATGGGAGAGTGATGCGGAAGAAGACTTTTCTGTACACACGCCCAAACAGAGTCGCTTGAGGTATGCAAAATGCACATTTGGACAAGCCTGCTTCATTTTGGAAGAATGTGCTGTGGACTGATGAAACAAAGATTGAGTTATTTGGTCAAAACAAGGGGCGTTATGCATGGTGGCGAAAGAACACAGCGTTCCAAGACAAACACTTGCTACCCCACAGTAAAATTTTTGGTGGATGTTCCATCATGCTGTGGGGCTGTGTGGCCAGTGCCGGTACTGGGAATCTTGTTAAAGTTGAGTTCACTCAATATCAGCAGATACTTGAGAATAATGTTGAGGAATCGGTCACAAAGTTGAAGTTACTCCGGGGCTGGATATTTCATCAAGACAACGACCCAAAACAATGCTCAAAATCTACTCTGGCATTTATGCAGAGAAACAAGTACAATGTTTCGGAATGGCCATCCCAGTCCCCAGACCTGAATATCATTGAAAATCTGTGGGTGATTTGAAGCGGGCAGTCAATGCTCGGCAACCATCAAACCTAACTGAACTGGAGATGTTTGCAAGGAGAAATGGTCCAAAATACCTTATCCAGAATCCAGACAATCATCACAAGCTATAGGAAATGTCTAGAGGCCTGTTATTTCTGCTAAAGGAGGCTCTACTAAATATTGATGCAATATTTCTGTTGGGGTGCCAAATTTAATGCACCTGTCTAATTTCGTTTTGATGCATATTGCACTTTTTCTGTTAATCCAATAAACCCTCATGTTCACTACTGAAATATTACTGTGTCCTTCAGTTATTTGATAGATCAAAATGAAATTACTGATCCAAACACACAATTATTTATAAGTGAAAATCATGGAAATTGTCAGGGGTGCCTAAACTTTTGAATACGACTGTATACACACACACACACCAGAGAATATTAAAAATAACTAATATTATTATTAATATTTATTATGTACTACACAGTTCAGCGTATAAAATTGCAATCACAGTAAATAGGACATTAGTTTAATAACTAATAGTTTTCCAACAGCCTGGTGTTTCCATGATAAAATAAATATACTTACAGATGTGACAAAGCTGTAAGGTCGCTGAATGCTACTTCAGGTATGGCAGAAATGTTGTTACCATGCAAAGATCTGAAAGGTGAAAAAGATGTTGATATTTATTAAAAATTGTTTTCTTTAAATGTTACAACCTTTAAATTTTTTAATTCATTATGAGTACAAAGAACCTTATACCTACAGCAGTTGCACGTGAGCGATATTGGGTTTATCGCTGCTGTTAGCGTGCTGTGGGTTAGCGTGTGAGTGAAAAACATTTTACTTTCATCTTGTAATACGCACACTACTTGACACATGCAGAAATCTTACTTCTAGCAGAGTTAACGCGTGAGCGATTAATAGCGCTCCACTCGTAATCTAGCCCTAAAATGGTAGTTTGTATTCACTGCCAATTGATTACTATATTATATTTAAGTCAAATATTTCATTGCTCTAAAAACAAGTATTAAAAACTTTCATTCAAAATTCTATCCAATTCCAATCATAAATAATGGGTACTATGAATTACCCGAATAGTGCCAGCTCAGTAGTCTTTAACCACAGGGCACCAGGTTCCTTTATATAGCAGGCAGTTTTTAACCTCATAGCCCTGCAAGTTCCTCTCTTTATGTAGTGGTTAGTAACTTACAAGAGTCGAAGAGACTTTAAACCATCAAATGCCTTGAGTGGAATACATCTGAGGACGATTGTAACTAAGAATCCTGAATAGAAACAAAAGAGAAAATGGTAAAATGTATCTGATATACAAAACCTGGGCGTGCTCTTTCTGGAACTTCTAGACATTAATAACACCATAAATAATAACACTATCTCCACAATCACACAACAAGCCTGCATAGAACTATTTTCTTTAGCAGTAAATAGGCTATCATAGCACATGTATATAAGATTTTAACTGCAAATACACGCCCTTTATGAGCCTAACTTGTCAGAATGGTTTATAACCATAAAATGATTGGAGATTGGACTGAGCTCATCCCTTAATTGCAATTAATACATCTTATGAATAATGATGTGCAGAATCTGATTTTGGAGATGACTAATTAACTTTTCACTTTAAGGGATATTTTAGTGTAAAATTAAAATGTTCTATTTCATTAAACCATTTTATTCTTAAACAATCCCTTTTTTCTACTATGTTTTAAAGGGGAATTTTACTGTAGATTTTTCTACCCTTTAATTTGTTCCCACTGATACATTTTAACTGCTGAAGTGTATTAAATTGTTTATAAATAGGGTTGTTTACTTTTATTTTGTTGTTTGAAACAGGTGCTTTATCCTGTTAAAACTGTCATCTATACTGAAATGTTCTCTACAGTATTAACTATAGAAATGCATTGCTAGCGAGAGGCAGCAGAACTCAACTTTCCAATAGGGATGATAGAAAGAGCCTAGCCAATTTGAAAAGGGTTTTCCTAGAGCTGTTTAAATTCAACTAACTCTTGTCAGACACTTTCCTGGGGACATTGTTTAATTTACTCTTTAAAAGCATTCCAGGGAATATCCCCTTTCTGATTTAGAAGAGGATACAGCCTATGATTAGAGAATATGCATGCATACCTGCTCCTGATTGGTTCACAAGGTAAATCCTGAACATGAGCACAACTTTGACAATAAATGTAACCCCTATTCATTAACATTGTAAATGAAAGAAATGCTTTTAAAAATAAAACGTGCTAACAAAAATACAGCTTTTTATATTTACCCTAGAATTATCCTTTTACATCTTAATTCCCATAACTAAATCATTAGCAATCTATAGATTTTTGTTTTGTTTTATTAATTTATATCAAATGTTGTTTATCCAGTACACTAAATGTAATACAAAAGTTAAAGGGATACTAAACCCACATTTTTTTCTTTCATGATTCAGATAGAGCATGCAATTTTAAGCAACTTTCTAATTTACTCTTATAAGCCATTTTCTTCGTTCTCTTGCTATCTTTATTTGAAAAAGCAGGAATCTATAGCTAAGTAGCGAGCCTATCTTTGGTTCAGCACCATGGATAGCACTTGCTGATTGGTGGCTACATTTAGCCACCAATCAGCAAGCGCAACCCAGATACTGAAACCAAAAATGTGCCAGATCTTAAACTTAAATTCTTGCTTTTCACATAAAGATAGCAAGTGAATGGAGAGAAAAATTGATAATAGGAGTAAACTAGAAAGTTGCTTAAAATTGCATGCTCTATCTGAATCATAGAAAGAAAAAAATGTGGGTTTAGTATCCCTTTAACTGGGTAATACATCAAAACAAAAATATCATCAATTTCAAAATGCATTGAATGTGCGATCAATACTTACAGTGTAAGCAGCTGTGTACATGTTGCTGAAGCTCTGGTTAGATAAAGTGCTGATTCGATTGTTGCTCAGGTCTCTAAAAAAAGCCACATGTTCTGAGTTACTTTATAATCAAAGCAACATTTAGAGAAAAACATACAGAGCACATTCTTAAGTACTGAAGTGGTTTATGGTGAAAAGAACACAAAAAAGTATTTTTGATATTACTTTACGACAAGCGTTACTAAACAGTGTTAAAGGTTAATTTACATACAGGTATGCTATATTTTATGTAGTGCCCTTAGGGGGCAGCAGGCAAACCAGATTTGCTTTACTGGAGGCTAAGTGCAGTTCACATCTGCAGCTTTTAACAAATCCATAATTATTAGCAGATAATCACAGCATAATATACAGCAGATCTGAAGGTCATTAAAGCCAATGTTCTGCAAAATTTTGGCCATATAAGCCAAAAGAATGACAATCAACTCCTTGATATTTATATATAAAAATAAAAAGTTTAGTAATGCAATATATATTCATTGTTTTGTGTTGCCCCCTTTTTCATGTAAATTAGCTCAGAAAATGGGGAATCTTCTAATTCCTAGCGCTGGAAATGCACCTTGTATCTTTCCCTAATTGGATTTAGCAGATAACAACTGCAATGCAATGCATTTTATACTATCATAATGGCTGTGGCTACACTTGTCAGCTGCAGACCCAAGCCTGGTTTTACTCCTCCAAATAAGGTATATGGTTGATGGAGTTTGGCTACTGGAAAACAATTGTAGCAAACAACATACTGATTTGTTAAAAAAAATGTTTAGACGTGACTGACAGTTTATTCTATAGCAGTGATGGGTAACCGTGACACCCCTGATGTTTCAGGACTACTTTCCTATGATGCTTAACTAAAGAGCCTAAGCATCATGGGGAAACGTAGTTCCAACACATCTGTAGTGCCAAGGGTTAGCCATTACTGCTCTATAGCAAGAAAAAAATAAATGTCTGTTAGTTGCAAGGTTTTCTGAGATTTAACAAATTACACTAGGTTAATTGTAAACATCAGTATTATTACACTATTTTAATGTCACTATAAAGATGTTCATGAAAATGTCTTTCATGTCTAAATGCTTGATGGGTAATAGTCCCTAAGCTTATTCTTGTACTGGTACTAAAATCCTTCTGTCATCAATTTGAAAAAGCTTTATTTACACATATAGGCATTTTTTAAATATGAGGTAAAAGCTATTTAAATCAATATTCCTGTATCAGTTGTGAACTTTCTATCAATGCTAATTGACTTATTGGCATTTCCTACTATTGCTCAGTATAAGCCAATGAGCATTAGTAGGAAGTGCCTGTTAGCCAATGAACATTAGTGAGTTACATAACCGGTACCCATATATTTTAATTAATTTAAAAAGTTTTTACTTCACATATTTTATGCACAAAAAAAAACTTGTTTGGACGCTGCTTTAAAATATGTATGAGAACATTTAAAGGGCCATAATACCCCAAATGTTGAAACACTTGAAAGTGATGCAGTATAGCTGTAAAAAGTTGACCAGAAAATATCACCTGAACATCTCTATGTAAAAAAGAAAGATATTTTTACCTCAAAAGTTCCTCAGTAGCCACATCCCATTGTAAAGGACTTCTAAGCAGCAAATCAGTATGTCTGCCCCGGGACAGCTAAGGGGTTGAGCCTCGTGCACTCTCATGTTATTTCTCTATTCAGTTTAAAGGAAGTTTAATATGAAATCTCATGAGAGTTAAGTCAAATCACATGAGATTTACCTGCAGCTGGGCAGCAGTTGAGTATAACTTTTTACACAGAACTTACTCTGCTGTGCTGAGGAGATTGTGAGGTAAAATATCTTCCTTTTTTACATAGAGATGCTCAGGTGATATTTTCCTGTCAGCTTTTTACAGTTATACTGCATCAGTTTCAAGTGATTTAGTATTATGTCCCTTTAATTGTGCACAGAATCCCTTAAAGGGACAGTCTACACCAGAATTTTTATTATTTAAAAATATAGATAACCCTTTATTACCTATTCCCCAGTTTTACATAACCAACACTGTAATATTAATACACTTTTTACCTCTGTGATTATCTTGTTTCTAATCCTCTGCAGACTGCCCACTTATGTCAGTTCTTTTGAAAGACTTGCATTTTGGCCAATGGGTGCTAACTCATAAATAACTCCACAGGAGTGAGCACAATGTTATAATATGCTACACATGAACTAGCAGTGTCTAACTGTGGAAAACTGTCAAAATGCACTGAGCTACGAGGCTGTTCAATGTCTTAGGAATTAGCATTTGAGCCTACCTAGGTTCAGCTTTCCACAAAGAATACCAAGAGAGCAAAGCAAATTTTAATAATAAAAAGTAAATAATGAAGTTGTTAAAAATAAGATGCCCTATTGGAATCATGAAAGTATAATTTTGACTAGACTGTCCATTTAACTATACATAATTATTAATAGAGGTAAAACATAAGAATAAAAAAAAAGTATACCCAGCAAATGTTCAATTTGTTATACTTACATAAGTGTTAAGTGCTTGTAATTAGACAGCTCCTTGGGAACAAGAGGAAATTGATTTCCGTCCAAGTATCTAAGCACAAAAGCAATGAAAGTAATTACTATATTATAATACTGAAATAATTTGTTAGTATACACTTAAAGGTTAAAAGATACATCTTTGGAAAGGTAAGAAAATTAGGAAATACATTGCTACAGACCATAACTTATTTCTTCGAGTCAGCAGTGTGCATAATGTGTTTGATTTAACCCCTTAGTAACCACAGCACTTTTGAATTCTCTTACCGTTAAGGACCAGGGCTATTTTTACATTTTTGCCTTGCTTGTGTTTAGCTGTAATTTTTCTCTTACTCATTTACTGTACTCACACATAGTATATACCGCTTTTCTCGCCATTAAATGGGCTTTCTAAAGATACCATTATTTTCATCATATCTTTAAATTACTATAATTTTTTTTTTATAAAAATGATGAATAAATTGAAAAAAACACACTTTTTCTAACTTTGACCCCAAAATCTGTTACACATCTGCAACCACCAAAAAACACCCATGCTAAATAGTTTCTAAATTTTGTCCTGAGTTAAGAAATTCCTAATGTTTACATGTTCTTTGCTTTTTTTGTAAGTTATAGGGCAATAAGTACAAGTAGCACTTTGCTATTTCCAAACCATTTTTTTTCTCAAAATTAGCGGTAGTTACATTGTAACACTGATATCTGTCAGGAATCCCTGAATAACCCTTCACATGCATATATTTTAATTTAGTAGACAACTCAAAGTATTGATCTAGGCCCTTTTTGGTATCTTTAATGGCTCCATTTCACTGCCAAATGCGATCAAATAAAAAAATTTTTTCACTTTTTTACAAACTTTAGGAAATTATTTACAAACAGCTTTGTATATGTATATTTTATGCGACCATTTCACCGCCAAATGCGATTAAATTTTAAAAAAATCGCTCACTTTTTCACAAACTTTAGGCTTTTCACTGAAATTATTTACAAACAGCTTGTGCAATTATTGCACAAATAGTTGTAAATGCTTTTCTGGGATCCTCTTTGTTTAGAAGTAGCAGAAATTTATGGCTTTGGCGTTACTTTTTGGTAATTAAAAGGTCGCTAAATGCCGCTGCGCACCACATTTGTATTATGCCAGCAGTGAAGGGGTTAATTAGGTAGCTTGTAGGAAGCTTGTAGGGTTAATTTTAGCTTTAGTGTAGAGATCAGCCTCCCACCTGACACATCGCACCCCCTGATCCCTCCCTGACCCCTCGTAAATATTAATTTTAGCTTTAGTGTAGTGTAGTAGACAACCCAAAGTATTGATCTATGCCCTTTTTGGTATCTTTAATGGCTCCATTTCACTGCCAAATGCGATCAAATAAAAAATTTTTTTTCACTTTTTTACAAACTTTAGGAAATTATTTACAAACAGCTTGTGCAATTATTGCACAAATGGTTGTAAATGCTTCTCTGGGATCCCCTTTTTTCAGAAATAGCAGACATATATGGCTTTGGCATTGCTTTTTGGTAAGAAGAGGGCTGCTAAATGCTGCTGTACACCACACTTGTATTATGCCCAACATTGAAGGTGTAAATTAGGGAGCTTGTAGGGTTAATTTTAGCTTTAGTGTAGAGATCAGCCTCCCACCTGACACATCGCACCCCCTGAACCCTCCCTGACCCCTTGTAAATAGCTCCCTTCCCTCCCCCACCCCATAATTGTCACCGCCATCTTAAGTACTGGCAGAAAGTCTGCTAGTACTAAAATAAAAAGCTTTTTTTTTATTGATTTATTTTTTTAAATATTTTATTTATTTTAAATATATTTTCTGCAGTGTAGGATCCCCCCTAAGCCTCCAACCTCCCTGATCCCCCCCCAAACTGCTCTCTAACCCGTCTCTGCCCCCCTGTGCACTCCCGGATCCGAACTTCTCTCCAGTGATGGGCCGCCCACCAGCCTCCCTGCTACAGCTCCCACCCACCAATGATCGGCATAATCGCTGGCCGATGCAGAGAGGGCCACAGAGTAGCCCTCTCTGCATCAGTTTGGTTAAAAAGGGTATTGCACGATGCATCAATATTGTGGCATCGCTGCAATACCCTGAAAGCTGCTAGAAGGGATCACAATCACTTCCAGAGCTTGAAACCCCCAGAGGACGTACCAGGCACGCCATTGGTCATTAACGACCGTTTTTTGTAGGACATGGCTGGCACGTCCTTGGTCGTTAAGGGGTTTAAAAGGATATGAAACACAATTTTTTTTTCATGATTCAGATAGAGAATGCCATTTTAAACAACTTTCTAATTTACGTCTATTTTCACATTTTCTTTGTTATCTTGTGATCTTTCATTGAAAAGCAGGGAGGTCAGCTCAGAATTTTGGAAGATTGTAGTTTAATCATTAATCTCTTCATCCAATATTTTAGAATTAAAGGCATATAAAAAGGTACATTTCATAAAGAATAAAAAGCATTTACACAATATTCTGATATTTGTAATTAATTACAAAAATAATATATCACAAACTGTTAGAATTGTGCCGCTCTTCCTGCACCCGTCTTTTTTCTTTTTTCTTAAACCTTTTATTTTCGTCACTATCTTTCAATCAGAAACCGGGACAGCTGGTGTCCTTGGAAGAAACACACAAGCCCCTTACTCGTATAGCGCATGCGCTAGATATTTGATGCCTTTGCAGAGTATGCCCTGGGTTCTGATTGGAAGATTGAAGAAAGTGACAAAAAAAAGTCTAAGATATATTATTATTTTTAATACATGCAAATTACATTAAACTTATGAATGAAAGTGCCAATAATTTGTTAAGATGGTTCACACACAACAGGGCGTTTGAACAAATGCTTTGGTTTGTAAAGCACTTTTATTGCTCTTGAGAAAGACGGCTGGGACCGTTGAAACGCTTTTGCGCTGAGCCAAATAAAGACAAACTTTTTTACTCAATCTGTGATTTTGTCTTTTCATATTGGGAAGGAGCCGGTAACCTGCAATATACACTGTGAGTAGATATTCACCTTTGTATGGTGTATTGTCTGATATTTCAGCACCACTATTTTGCACCTAGAGTTATACAACCGAGGAAGGAAAGGAAAGGAAGATACCAACGACTGATACAAGCTGAACCAGCGCCTCCAGCTAGCACATCCGTTTGAACAAAGTTTACCATCACTTTCAGTAAAAGCTGTGCCAGACGATATGAATCTTGGTCCCAAGACTGCATTTCTAACTAGCCGATAGGGACAATTCCCACATAAAAATGTTGGTTTATTTTGCTCAGCAACATCCGTGTAATAAATAAATTTAAAAAAAAAAACTGTAATACATTTTGAAACATTTTCCTTTAAATGGAAAAGAAAAAAATGAGTACCAAGTCCCTTTAAGTAAATGTAAATACTACTACTAATAATAATACTAATTCCTAATACTAATAATACAAATAATAGGATCATTTCCACATTTTCTGGACCCCCTCACCCCGCAATATTGGAAAAACTGGAACGGATGTGTTTTGTTTTTCTTTTTCCTTTTTTTCTGTTAACAAAGTGATCACAATCTTTCCAAGTCAAACATAAACAACATTGTTAACCTACACAAAATGCAATTGTCTTCATTTTCGCACTACAACGTTCCAAACCCCACAGTACATAACATGGTTTGTCTTTGTAAAATATCTATTACTGTAAGAAGATGACGCAAGTTCTAGATGATGACTCATGCAAACTAAACTTAGATACCGATTACAAATACGCAATTGCTGATAGAAATCCTGTATACGAAGATTAAATTACTATCACATTATTTTTAGTGATGGTAAATCCTAGCGTTTCTTAAATGCTTGGATTTGTCATCACTTTAAGAGCACAATTGCTAGACACCATTGTTAGATGATGCAGTTGTGATTTCTGTTTTATCTAATTTCCTGCAGATCTCATTTGCTGTATAAGTTATCATATATCTGTCAATTAAAAGATGTACATAAGTCTGAGGGACTATACAGTAGTGTTGAATATAGATTTAATCTAGACCATATACAGTATATTCATTTTTAAAAACAGGCGTTTGCAAAATTACTTTGGTAAATCTCATCAATTTAATTTAAACTGACATACAGGACTGAAACAACTGACACTACAACTGACACTACAATGCACTGTATCCCTCCTTGGCAGCCACAGAGTTAAACAAGTAGCATTTCATCCTGCAACATGCACAGTTAAATAAGAAAAATAAATTACTCATGGTACTGAAAATAATAAAAACAATAATCCAGCTGGAGGAGCAATATGGTGATTATAACCAGCAACATTCATCTTTCTTCACATTATCTGTAATTATTTCCTTCAAATGACCCCGTAACCAATCTAGAGTTTAATTTGCTATCCATTTACTTAGAGCGCAATTGATGTTGGCACAGATTCAAACGTTGTATGCTCAGCATTGAGCTTTTTTTTTTTTTTGACCTTATATTGAAAGCAGAGTATAACTTACAGTTCTGTAACCTCTTGGGGATGCCTTTAGGTAGGGTCTTCAGGCCTTTGTTACTGCAGCGGACTACGGTATCTAAACAGGTACACTCTGCCGGACAGCGCGACAGTGGCGAACAGCTGTTATCATCATTTCCTAGTTGAGAAAGCAAAACCAGAGAACACTATTAAACAAATGTGCACACTTCAGCAGCCCATATGGCACACTGCTTGACAATCTATTTACACTTTCTAACACTGGAAGGATGGCTAAATATATTACAAATCTTTTTCATTCTTCATTTTGATCCAATGTTATTATTAGTAGCCCTCTTTTGATTTATTTATATATTGCAATACACAGCAAGTTTATGCTGTTTCTAGGTGTGGACTGCTTCTATAATCTACAGGTGTTCTAGATACTGTTCCTATCATCTAGATGTGGACTGTGTATATAATCTAAAGGTGTTCTAGATACTGTTCCTATAATCTAGATGTGGACTGATTAATTAATTATAATGCACCATCAGTGCACCTGGTTTGTTCTGCTTAAACTGCTTCATATACAAAGAATCTTCCTAAAATGTAGCTATCCAGAAATTGAAAAGTATCCATTTTCAAAGAATCAACTTACTTAACCAGCACTCTACTTACAAAATAAGTGCCGTATGGCTAGAACGCCAATCGGAGAACAGTTCAAACAATTATCTCACAAAAAAGTGAAGTGGGTGGCCGGAGCCGGGTTATAAGAATGGCACAATTAGATTAAAAATGATCAATTAAATTCCCTGTAAAATATTTCTTGGATTCTGGACCAGATTTTAAAACATGCAAGGTTTACCATCACTTTAATTACATACTCAAAATTGTGTTTGGTTAATTAACAATATTGATGTTATTCAATCATATCACCATAATTAAAGTGAATGTAAACTTTCAAGAATGCTGGGACTGTTCCAGGAAAATTGTGACAGTCATCAATTATTGTCTCATGTCATACTTGTAGTTTATTCTTTACACTAACATATACTTACATTTTAGAATTTAGTGCTGGGAGGTAAGAAAACCTTATTCAAATAGGTACCACAAGCTAACATATGTGTAATAGTTTTAAGCAGGGCTAGGCTCTGAAAGCTGAAAGCACTGTTGTGAAGCAAGAAAACAGAATGTTCACTACTCTCCTTTCTATGACAAGTGTGTAGTGTCTGGTGACAAGTATGTGTACTGGCACTGTATTCTCACTCAGCCTCTGAAATATGCTATAAATGATTACATTATTTTGATTAATGTGTAGATTAAACAAATAAACTTCTAGACCAAGTCAGATTAATAGAATTAAGTTTGGTACTACAACGGTAACTATGCATTGCTAAAGGCTGGATTGGCCTACCAGGATACCAGGAGATTTCCCGGTGGGCTGCAGCAGCTGGTGCTGGCCAGTTACAGTTTCAGCTGGTATAATATCTTGGATATGTTTCTAGTACTTCACACATTTAGAATACATTTCTTAAAATGCACAGTAAACAACTAATAAATGCACACAATACAGGGTCTGAATCTTTAGCTGCAGTAAAACTCACCATCATCACAGGTGAAGTCTTGAATTGCAACATCCTGTATGGGAATTTCCTTTAAGAAGAACGGTTTTTGACACCGTGGATTACCAGTTACAATTCGTTTCTTCCTAAGCCAGTCTCCCAACCAAGCTAGATGGCAGTTGCAATTGAAAGGATTTGCTAACAGATTCCTAAATTGAGGAGGAAAAAAATATTGTTACTGTCATTTTCCTAAGCAACAGATATCACAATAATTTCATTATTTTTTATTCAGATAAATATGCCAGTGCATTAAAGGGACATGAAACCCAAATTTTTTCTTTCATGATTCAGATAGAGAATACAATTTTAAACAACTTTATAATTTACTTCTATTATCTAATTTGTTTAATTATCCTGGTATCATTTGTTTAAAGGGACACTGTACCCAAATTTTTTCTTTCACGATTCAGATTGAGCATGAAATTTTAAGCAACTTTCTAATTTACTCCTATTGTCAAATTTTCTTCATTCTCTTGGTATCTTTATTTAAAATGCAAGAATGTAAGTTTAGATGCCGGCCCATTTTTGGTGAACAACCTGGGTTGTCCTTGCTGATTGGTGGATAAATTAATCCACCAATAAAAAATTGCTGTCCAGAGTACTGAACCCAAAAAAGCATAGATGCCTTCTTTTTCAAATAAAGATAGCAAGAGAACAAAGAAAAATTGATAATAGGAGTAAATTAGAAAGTTGCTTAAAATTGCATGCTCTTTCTGAATTACAAAACAAAATTTTTGGGTTCAGTGTCCCTTTAAGGTGCAGCAATGCACTAATGGTTTCTAACTGAAAACATGGGTGAGCCAATCACAATCAATTCAATATATATATGCAACCACCAATCAACAGGTAGAACCTAGGTTCTCTGCTGCTCCAGAGCTTGCCTAAACCTTTCAGCATAGGATAACAAGAGAAGGAAGCAAATTAAATAATAGATGTAAATTGGAAAGTTGTTTAAAATTGTAGTCTCTATCTGAATCATGAAAGAAAATTTTGGGTTTCAAGTCCCTTTAAGGATATCTTTTATTCAACTGCTTTGATCCATGTTTTCTTATAATGAAAATAAATACGAATAACTTATTTTTGGTTCATGTGAGGACAAATCAACCTCTACTGGCAAGGAAAAAAAGGTTTCTTTAAAGAATAACGTGACAAGAAACAAAAACAATGATTTCATGCATTTGAAATAGCACAATTTAAGCATGTAAAAATATTTTGCATGAAAAAAAGGTTAAATTAAAGATGTTTTTTAATTTTGAGCCTAACAGGAAGTGATATTTGTTCTCAATCTGGATTTGAGACTGGAAATTAAAGAGGTTTGTCATTGTGAACAAAAGTTCCATTGTTTGGATTCAGAAGAAATTATAAAAACTGCAAATTAGGGACAGATATGTGGCAAAGTTAGGCTTGTGAGACCTGCCATGCTCTTTTAGTTTTTAGGACTGGAAAAGCCCCATTTTTTAGACTGAAATTACAGGAAAAGGGGACAAATAAATATTGAAAGCATAGTGAATTTTTTTCAGCATGCATAATTAAAGATTTTATATTACAAATATTTACTGTACATTTAAGGGTTAAGATAAACTCTACACATAACTAGAACATAAAACCAAACAATGCCGATTACCAGATTAATCGACAGGAATTGTAAATAAAATATACGAACAAGATCAAAACAATCAAAACATTGACAGAATTAGGTTGCACTTAATGAATTGTGTTATTAAATTCTAATACAATACAGCTATATTCAAATAAATTACACACATGTAATACTTTTTAATACACATTCTACAACAAATGAAAAATCACATAATTCTAAACAAGCCTCTCTACTTCAATATAGCCAGCAGGTATTTTTGCTGTTAAACACAAATCCTTTTGAATTCCAATTTACCATGTTACATGGGAAAACAACGCCTGCAATATTAGATTTCTGCTCTAAATCCCTGTACCAGTCATTTAACAAGCTATTTGAATTTGTATTTAACTGGACTGGCTGTCTAACCACGCCTCTTCCACAGAGTAGTAATGCAATATGAGGATGACAGCAGTTTATTTTTTATTGGATTTTAACTGACAACAGCAATTTTTATTAATTTGTCGCCTCAAGATTTCCATCTCTCCCTACTGCTTCAGATAACAGGTTTAAAATTTAAACTGACAGCCAAGTTGATTACATGGCAGTTATAAAAATGAATTTACTTGCTATTCCCAATACCTTTGGTATCTCAGCACTTCATTTTCTTTTCCTATTGACAATTTTTTTCTTCATAAACATGCCATCTTTAATTTTTGCAAATTAGTCTGTAAGTGTACAATGTCACATTTCATATAGATAAGGAATAAGCCATGCATTGGTCAATATGCCTCATGAAAACATCTGATTTGGTGTTTGAAACTTCTAGTAATAACAATTTTGCAACCGTGATTCATAAATATGAATATCCTTCAATTATTTAATCAGCTATAAAAAAAAATGTGATTAAATTGGTCTGAAATAGCACAAAATATACTAAGTATGAAAAAAAAAAACATTTTAAATTTAAAAAAAAAAACCTTAATACATTATAAATATGTGAGTTTAATTTTTTTTTTTTTTATTTAAGAAAATTAAGGAACCTTTTAAATAAGTAAAAGCACTTTTGCTTCTTGGGTACATGAATGCCAACTTCCAACTATGTTAATGCAATGGGGGGCTCAAAAAATTACAAAACTGATGGTACAATGGGGTGTAAAGCCAAAATGGCGGGAATGTACCACGAGATCAATAAGATAAGGAGAAGGTTGGACTCAGTGGATTAAAACAAAAAACTTTATTAAAACCTCATTGAAAATACAGGGAGGTGAACCCACTGATTCTGACACGTTTTGTACTGTAATAAGTTCTTAGTCCGAATATTTACATCATTTTATCGAAATGTTCTTACTATCCTTATAAATGTATATACATTCCTCATATATCTTCTGGGTGAGCTAGTCTATAATTGATTACACCATTTTACACATTACAATGAAAACAAACTACTTACAATGTAGACAGAGAATGTAATGTATCAAAAGCACCAGGAGCGACTGTAGTGATCTGATTGTCATAGAGAGAGAGCAAGCGGACTGAGCTCAGTCCGGTAAAGCTGTCGTTACTGACACAGCTAATGCGATTGCTCCTAAGCATCCTGCAAAAAAAAAAGTGTATCAAAGAAGGAACAGTTCTGTTAACTAAAAAATTGTACAATATTTAAAAATCAATAGCCCATAGTTATAATACAGTGTCAAGCTTGTGGCATGTGTAAATATGAAAGACCTAGAGCAGAATCAACGAGTGGGTTGATGTGGAAGAAGCTTTGAGAAAGGCCTTCATTAAGGTCAAAGGGGACTGGCGCCAACAGACAGGTTCCCAAAGCTGTTATGTGCTCTGACCGTGTGCAATACTCTTTGTGGCAAAATTTGGATGCAAGAAACACATAAGTATAGTGTTTTGCCTATCCAATATGGCCACCAAATAAATTAGGTGTGCACAGAGAGCATGGTGTAAATGACTGACAGTTTCTAAACAGTGGGTCCCTTTTCAATTCACAGGGACTGTTTGCATGTTTTTTTTTTTTAAGGAAAACAAAAGCAGAATTTAAGGGGTAGCAAGGACTTTGACAATTTGACCTAAATTTGGATAGCTTTGTCTCTAGTATAGATGTCAAAATACAAATGCGTGCCCTAAAGAACATGGCCAGCCCTATAATTGGACCAGATGAGACCATGTGACTCAGACAGCATTTGTCAGGGATGTCACATAGGAAGAGCACATTTTCCAGTTGATACCCATATGGGGTCTATTAGCTGGGTATCAGCATGCTCTTGTATGTAATTTCAATCTAGTGAATATTAATCTTTGAGACTGATGACTATGTTTGGCTTTAGACTGTAACAGATTGAGAGTTGGGCATCATTTTTATTCTTGGTCCCGGGCAGCGCAATGCCTTGAGCCAACTCTGCTAAAGAAGTGAGAGAGACATGGCATACACAAAAGAGGATAATAGCACTCGTATGGGAATACTATATAAATGAATGACCTCAGACTATTCTGGAAATATACCTTATAAATAAAGCATTAAGAGGAAGCTTTAACAAGTAGGTGAGTTACTTATAGCTATGTGAGGATGCAATTTAAACATACATGACCGGAGCAGGGGTCAGGAGCGAGCTTTACAAAATGATGGCATAATTGGCATAATGGTGATGTAAAGCTGTATAAATGAAAAGATTAAAGCATCACTTCAATAAAATAGCAACCTAAGGCAGTGTAAGGGACATGCATGTTAAACAAGCGACCTAGACTAAATGAATGGAACAATACAATTACTTACAATGTTTTTAGTCCCTCCAGGCCCTTAAATATCTTGTGGCGAACATTTTCCAACCGGTTACTGGTCAATAGCAACTCGTTCACACCACCGGCTCCTTCGAATGCCCCTTCTTCAATATCTGTAATCTTGTTATTGCTCAGATTTCTAAGAACAATATTTGAGCACAAGTTAATTTAATCTCTGAAGGCATCAATTATACTTTTTCCGGTAGTTTTTTCATTGCTGTATATTTATCTCCTAAAGAATTGTGATGCAAATTCAATACGTAGACTGGTAAAAAAACAATACTGCTTAGATATCTCATGACACTATTGCTAGAATATATACTATAAGAAAAGGAGGGGAAGGAACAGGAAAATCTCCAATATAACTGTATTAAATATACTAAAAGTTACATAAAGTATCTACCAAAAAAACAGCAAAAAATTAGCAAAATCACTATTATTTCACCCCCTATCTTTTATAAGGGTATGGGAAACCTAACTTCACTCCGCTACAGAGCAAGATAACTCCCATAACAGAATAAAGTAGAGAAATCCTGCCTTCTTGTACTCCTAAACAGGGTGAAAAATAGTGGGAAGGGAAACTTAAAGGGCCACTAAACCCAAAATGTTTATTTCATGATTCAGATAGAGAATACAATTTTAAACAACATTCCAATTCACTTCCATTATCTAATTTGCTGCAATCTTTAGAAATCCTTTGTTAAAGAAATAGCAATGCACATTGGTGAGCCAATCACATGAGGCATCTATGTGCAGCCACCAATCAGAAGCTACTGAGCCTATCTAGATATGCTTTTTAGGAAAGAATATCAAGAAAATGAAGCAAATTAGATAATAGAAGTAAATAAGAAAGTTGTTTAAAATGGTATTCTCTATCTGAAACATGAAAGAAAAAAATTGGGTTTAATGTCCCTTTAAAGAGGCATGAAACCAAACATTTTTATTTCTTGATTCAGATAGAGAATACAATTTTAAACAATTTTCCAGTTTACTTCTATTATTTAATTTGCTTCATACTCTTGTTATCCTTTGCTAAAAGGTTTATCTAGGTAAGTTCTGGAGCAGCAAAGAACCTAGGTTCTAGCTGCTTATTGGTGGCTGCAGATATATGATTGTTATTGGCTCACCCATGTGTTCAGTTAAAAAACAGTAGTGCATTGCTGCTCCTTCAACAAATGATACCAAGAGAATGAAACAAATTAGATAATCTAATTAAATTATAAAGTTGTTTAAAACTGTATTCTCTATCTGAATACTGAAATACTTTTTTGGGGGTTTCATGTCCCTTTAATGACTGCTAGACAGCATGGCTAGTCTAGATTTCATGGCTGATAGCCGCATACATTGGCATATGGTGGAGAGTCTCACTATGCAGTCTAGGTTCTCTCATAAGAAAAGAGGGGAACATTTTAAAAAGGTGACAAGTTAAAAAGGTGACAAGTTTCGGGCATGTACACAGGCTTTTTTAAAGCTCTCATTTAGTGTTCAACAAAGGATGTCAAGAAAATTAGGTAAATTTGATAATAGCAAATAGAAAAGTATCTTAAAATTGCTTGCTCTATATAAGCCATGACAGTTTAATTTTGCATTTCATGTCCCTTTAACAGCAGTTTTTTTTTTTTGCTTTTTTTTAAGGAGATCAAATTATCTCACGTCGATGGGTAGCTGTTTCAGGACTAATATGCTGAAGCACTTCTTCGCAGAAAAGGTGGTTGATTCATGGCATAAACTACCATTAGCGGTGTTAAAGACAAACACTGTGGGGAACTTTAAGAATACCTGGGATAAGCATAAGGCTCTCCTACAAACTAATAGATTATAATTTATAAAAAGATCCTATCTGATGTTAAAATCTATGTTACTATGTGAATAGAATATATATAATAAATAACTTCTTAAAGTGAAGGTCCATTTTGATGAATTAGTGCCCGGTTTTTAATAAACCTATTAAAAACAAGTGTACTTTAATTCATCAAAATTGAAATTTCACTGTTTTCTTCAAAAACTTACCTTTTAATCCTGAATGCCACTCCAGCGACGTAAGAAATGACGAATCAGGCTTCCTCTAATCACAGCTCCCCCCCCCCCCCCCGGGGGAATCTTGGCCTGATGCAATGCTGTGATTAGAGGAAGCAGGATTCATCATTTTGGACCCGCGAAGACGGCTTGCGACAAGCGGAGGAAGTGCTGGGCAGCTGCCAGGATTAAAAGGTAAGTTTTTGAAGAAAACAGTGAAATGTCAATTTTGATGAATTAAAGTGCCCTTGTTTTTAATAGGTTTATTAAAAACCGGGCACTAATTCATCAAAATGCACCTTCACTTAAATTGCAACATCCAATAAATAATGTAGAACAATGTGGGTATAAGACATGTTAGGAATATTTTGAAAATATATCAAATTAATAAATATGTTACTATGAACCATGAGTAAAGTAAAGATAAATTGAATGTGTTTAACCTTTTTTCTTGTTTTCATGGGTCAGATAGAACTTCTACCATCAGATTTGCTTTGTTCTATTTGTATCCTTTGTTGAAGAGTTATCTCAGGTGCAATAATGCAGTAATGGAGGCAAGATGAACACATATGGTGAGCCAATGAAAACAGACATATATATGCAGCCACCAATCACCAGCTAGCTGCTACCTACCTAGGTATACTTTTCAACGAAGGATACAGAGAAAATAAAGCCAAGTTGATAAAAGAAGTAATATGGAAAATTGTTTAAAATTTTACTCTCTATCTGAATCATGAACACTTACTGTCCCGTTAACAATATTTTAAATTATTTATTCAAAATATGAAGCAAAACAAAACAACTTTTATTGGATTCCACAGAAACAAAGGTTTTAGACCTGACACATATGGGTCACTAAATCATTTAACTAATAATTCAGTTTTGATATTTTCCTAATAAAAGTTGAATTAAGTGAGAAGTCATGAGAAGGCATGAGTGTGCTGAAAGAAAGAAAATAGCATGTTTGGAGAAAAGAGAAAGAGGCTGAAGCTATTCTGAGTTGCTTCTGAAATTAAAGGACCAGTCAACACAGTACATTTGCAAAATCAACAAATGCAAGATAACAAGACAATACAATAGCATTTACTCTGAATTTCAAATAAGTAGTAGATTTTTTTCTAACAAATTTCAAAGTTATGTATATTTCCACTCCCCCTGTACCATGTGATAGCAATCAGCCAATCACAAATGCATATACGTATAGTCAGTGAATTCTTGCACATGCTCAGTAGGAGCTGGTTACTCAATAAGTGCAAATATAAAAGAATGTGCACATTTTTTTTAATGGGAGTAAATTGGAAAGTTGTTTAAAATTACATGCTGTATCTGAATCATGACAATTGTATTTGACCTGTGTGTCCCTTTAATGCTGTGCTAGAACAAAAGATCAGCTGCCTAAAAGCTAAACAAGGTTGCCTATATAAAACTGAAGGCTTAGAATTACTGATTACTAGTGGCCTGCAAGCTCTGCAAGATTTAGCTTATTACTTTTCTCTTACAGCTACAATGTGGGACAATTTCCTAGGAGAAGAGGCCAAAAAATGTCACTGTCCTGGCCAAATTGTGATAATTGGAAATAATGGATTGAGGGTAAGTGGACAGATCTGTTGCATTAAACAGAACCATAATACACAAATTGTGATATATTAATATAAAGTATAAACGAACTAACATTTTTCGTAGTTGAGGAAGTTTCTTGAAGATCCCTGTTGCTTCCAAGACCGTAAATTCATTGTTATTCAGACGCCTGGAACAGAAGAAAAAGCGAAATAAACTAATCAATAATTTGATTATTATTATTAATATAATTATTTGAATTAATTTAATAATTCTTTAAAACAACCGATTACCAATATCTTTGCAGTAGATACAAACTGTAAAAAAGTTATTTCAATATGAAAAAGCAGAATGTCTGAATGACATTTGGTAAAGAGTGTTTGTTTCAGTTGCAAAAAAAAGTTTGATTTTATTTACATATAAGACACATTTATTCTTTATACCTATTTTGAAGTGCCCTATTTGCTTTCTTATTTGACAATAGGGTTGTCACCTCAGCCATGTTTTCCTGGAGACTTATAAGTTACACATGCTGCAGGGAGGAACAGGTATTGTGTTTCTGGACAGCACTATTCATATTCCTCCCTGCACACCCTGCAGCATGTGTAACTTATAAGTCTCCAGGAAAACATGGCTGAGATGACAACCTTATTTGACAACTTTCCTTAGTTTTGCATTATAATTTTTCAAAAGCAGCATAGTACAGTGGATTGTGCATAGCATTTATAGAGTGTTCGTTTGGCATGCATCAGCAGAAAGCTGCTTTTGTTACTATGGTAACCATTCTGCCTTTTTTCTATTCCCTAAAAAGTTTCTATTTCCTTGTCGCACATCCAAGTGGTAAATGAAGCATGATGTTGGGAAACCATACAGTGGCGCGGGATGCACTTACAACTCGGCAGTGTACTGGGGAATGTGATCAGGGATTTTGGAAAGTTTTTGATTGGAGCAGTCCACTGTTGTTCCTTCACAGCGGCATTTCTCAGGGCAAGCCAGGTCGGCAAAACAATCTCCACTCAGCTTGGATCTGTAATCTTCTGTGCCTGTAGAATATTTATATAATATCACATGAATATAAAGGGTCAAAATGCATTGTTGCCTAAAGATTAAAGAATCTATAAAATAGAAAACATTAAGGTAAAAATTATCAATTTTTAACTGTAAGATTTTAGTCATATCACCTATGAAGACAGACATCAAGGTTGATAAACACAAAAAGGTTCCATACAAAAGGTCACATTTGCTGGGAAAAAAAACATAACTGGGTTGGCATGAAAGGGTCACATAAATGATTTATGCTTTCACAGCTGTTCTTCTGCTGGTTGCATTCACCGACAATTAAACACGTAAACGTTATAATAACAAACAAAGGTACAGATCATTTTTAAATGCCAATATTTTTTTTTATTAATATCTATTAATGCAGTTACTTTAATATCTTTTTGAAATTATATAGACAATAGCAAAATGTCAAGATTTTCCAGTCAAACGATGGGAGTGTTTGACAATAGTCTGGTTAGTTAGATGCAAAATGATTTACGTTACTTACTTTACTTAAAGGGACACTAAACAGTAACTACATTTTGTGCCCTTCCCTCTAATCATGGGTGCTGCCATTATGAGAATCTGCAGGTATATGAAGGAGAGTTACTGCACATGTGCAAACAAGTCAACACTGGAATGAAGAGAAAGATCAATTTCAACATGGCGGCAACAATGACTAGAGTAAGGCAGTGAATAACCTCAATACTATGCTTATAAAATGTATTTAGAGTTTAATGTCCCTTAAAGATTAGCTCAGAGTTTTTCATGGTTAAAATTTCTAATCTTGACTCACTTCCCAGCCTCCTTGTTGCCAGAAGGACTAGCAGTGCATTGATTTGCAATGTGTTGCTACTCCATCCAGTAACAATGAAGCAAATAAAGTTTTGTTTGTTTTTGCACAAGCTTCAGCAGCTTGCCCTGCTGTAGAAAGCCGCGTGACGTTCCATGGTGCTTGACAGAACCATGTTTTACTCATTCCTCACAACCACATGGTTAGATCAAGCACAACAGAAAATCTCGCCTAGTTACCATAAGTGCATCCATAAGGCAAGGAGAGGACCAAAGGGAAAAGAGGAAGCAAGAGGTGTCTCTGGACGTTTCGGTAATACCTGTGTGCAGCAGAGCATTCTTGATACAGAATATACCCTGCTATAGCAACAGTATTAACAGGACAGCTTAAGCAGAAAGGCAAAGAAAGGACAAACAAAATTAAAAGACAACATTTTTCTTTTCCTTTCTTTTATTTTCACAATAACAAGATGGATAATACAGTTAGGTCAATACTTAAACACCAGTTCCACTTAAAAAATGGAATGCAAAAAATCCTAATAACAATGATGCATTAATATAGTCATCTTTAGAATTTTAGTATTTAGAATTTTCCTAATGTTATAAATAGGTAGAGCATTAATTTAGCAAACAATAGCAATGCCACCTTGACCATTCAAACCGAATGAGTAAAAATAGATAAAACAATGCCAATTCAAAAATGTATTATGTAGCTTAACAATTGTTTTTCATTGTTTTTAACGTAACTGGAATTATACTCCCATTATGAAAATTGGGGATTTAAATAATGTTGAAGGGTAATAGTTGAATAACAACAACAACAAAAAAACAAAATTTTATATTTTACAGAAAAAGCCAAAAGATCATTAATGTATACTATAATGTTCTTTTATTTTAATTAATTAATTAATTAAACATATTATGAGCAGAAAGTCTTGAGTTTAATGTCTGTTTAAATAATATATAATAAAGAATCTCTGCCTGCTGTGATATACCTTAAAAATACATTTGATAAGTGATTCTGGGTGATTCTGATTCTGGGTACTATTTCTGCAAAATATAAAAATGTTTAAAGGGATATTCCAGCCAAAATTGGAAATCACGTGGATGTATTTCGGTATTGAACAGAAGCATTTTTGTAATATACATGTAATGGCAAAAATGCTTCTAATAAAAGCTATAGCTGTTTCAAAAGTGTATTTAAGTATGCACCGTGCACCAGCATTTTAAATACAGCACTTGCTCAGAGAGTCTAAGGTGTTTGTACCATCTGGTAATTACTCAATGTGTTAATTGCTGACATGATACACGCCCCACTAATTATCTGAGCAGCTGCATTATTTAAAATGTGGGTTCAGTGACAATATCTAGCTATGCTTCACATGCACGTGCAGAGAAAAATGTTAACACTAAAGCAGTGATAACTTTTACTAGAAGCATTTTTGCCATTATATGTATATTGCAAATATGTTTCTATTCAAAGATGTAATAAATCTATGTGCATTTAATTTTTGACTGGAATGTCCCTTTAAAACTAAATTTCAAATAGATAAAAAAAAATGTTTAATTTAATTAAGTGGAGCTGGTGTTTTAATGAGGAAAACACACATAGATTTTTCAGGAACTGGGTTTCCTTTGGGATAAAGGGGAAATATTTTGGACTGGAAAAAAAAAAGTATATAAGGAATTTCAAATGACAATGTTAAGTTCAAGACCATAAATCTTACTTACAGCCCAAATGATGAACTCCTGCAAAATTAAATGTAATCATAGAGGAAAAGAAAGAAAGTGAAGACAATTCAAAATCAACAAATTCTCATGCTTATTTTGTTATGGGAGAAGACATAAAATTGGAGAGAGATTGTGACTCAATTTACTGGGTTACACAAGACAAAACTGGAAAAAAAATAGGGAAAGTTAAGTTCCATCAAGCGAGAAACGTACATGACAAATTATAAGTAGTAAGAACCTTAAACTGTGCAGAAGAAATGTAAAATTACATTATGGTGAAAGCAATTTATTAATGTGTGAAGTAAGGACATAAGGGTCATACTTCTGTTATTATTTATTGACAATAGAACTAGGCATCTCAGTAGGCAAACCCAGGAGCTCTGAAAGATCTCTCAAGAAGCGCATGTACGCATGTGCGAAACGCGTCAGATTGGAGTTTACCTGATGTGTTGTTATGCCTGCTCCTGAATAAAACCTACTCTGATTCACTTTGAGTTCCAGCGTTCCTCTTTCCTCATTTCAGCTCTGAAAGAGTGTTGTGCTCAGAAGAGTTGTATACATTCTGCTATCTTATTAAAAGTGCCCACTGTTGTGTCATGCTTTGTGTGAGGACCACTAGAGGTGTTCAGTGTTTGAGGTCTTTTTCTTACCTTTTATAAATATTTCAAGAACATCACAGCTCTTGTAGCATTTTGTTTTCCATGATTTAGTTCTGGAAAATTGTGTGTAGTGTGTACATGAAATACAAGTAAGTATCTCTATAGGTATTTGAGAGAAAGACACATAGATAGAGAAACCTTGGAGGGAAAGAAAGGCCAAATGTTAAATGCGCATGGGTGCATTTCAGTTTTAAATAGAAGCATATTTTCCATATACTTCATATACTTCAATTAGTAGAAATGCTTTTAGTAAAATGTATTCATGTTTCAGTGGCATACACACATATGCTATGTGTGCCTAGAGCATCACAATTCAAATACCATGCCTGCTCAGAGACCTATCAGTGGTGTGTATTGCATCAGTGAAGACTTGTGTCGTACAAGCCACTGTTGACTCTCTGAGAAGGTGTAATGTTTGAAAGCTGGTACACGGATACTTACATATGTTTGTATGACAATGAAACAGTAATACATTTTACTAGAAGCATTTTTGCTATGGAAGTATATTGCAAAAGTGCTTCTAATTAAAACTGAAATGTATTGTTACTATCTGGAACCCTTCAATTACTATTATGTCTACATCTGTCAGCTACAGTTCAGTCACTGTGACAAATAACGGGAAAAATATATTTACATTTATTTTTATAATAATTTTTATATATGCAGTTTTTCTATATTAAAACTTGCAGTTTCTGAAAGGCAGCAAAGTAACTATTAGTCCTTAAAGAAGAAGATACTACTTGACAACAGGAACTTTATGTAATTATTCATTGTAACTGCAATTCATGATTATTTTGTCTTTGTTAAAAAACAATAAACAAAACAAAAAAAACTTGCTGTACTTCCAAGATTCAATTAATGCCTTGTCAAAGCCAGCCCCTTTGGTTAACTTGCCAACTGGACACATGTCAAGAGTTCAGGTTGTTTCAGTTCTCTCTTTTTTTCTTTAACGTGTCCAACCAGCCGGCAGATTAATCAGACTTGTTGATAAAACTAAGCATGATTTGCCGTGAACCTTGTACATATAACTTGAATAGAAAGTGTTTTGGTTAGTTCCTGCTAATGGAAACAACATTCATGTAAGTGTAAACAAACTATTATACAAATTTGCATCAACCTTGACCTTGTAGGCTCAGTTGTATTTACTAGACATTTTTTTGAGATCCTTTCATACTATACCAGCTCAACACAAAAAGAGGCAATATTATGGGGAAAAATTGGAACACTCAATGCAGAGTATAAAAAGTTTTAAGTGTCTATATTTTTTTAGATAAATGTTTACCCATAGTCAAAAGCTTGCTACCCAATGCAGAAGGGATTATTAAATTTCAATGAATTATTATCTGTGATGTAACAGGTGCATTAAATAACAAATTAATGCTGATAGAATGATGCATTCTAAGGGACAGTGTGCTATAAAATTGTTTTCCCGTTAATGCTCCTCTAATGACTTTTCATACCAGCATAAAATGTATAAGAAATAATCCTTTAGATTTATTTTTGCATACAAAATAACTGTTTATGCTCTTTGGAACCACATTCCATTAAAATGGGATGAACTCATGATTGTATCAATCTATATAAAGATTGCCAATTGAGTGAGCAACCAATGACCGTGTGTAATAAAGAAGCAGCCTGCATTTTCACTTTTGGAAGGAATTGGAAAGCCCACAATTTTCAGAATTAAATTATAGTAAAATGGTACAAAGTATATTGCAAGGGTCACAGCAAAAATATAGAACCAACTTGTTTATTTAATCCATAATAGAACTAAAAAGCAAGCAAAGTTTCAGCCTACCTAGAATGATTAAGGTAAGATAGGCTGAAACGTTTATTTTTAGTGATGTTATGGATTACATAAAGGAGTTGGTTCTACCTTGGTGCTGTGATTATCTTATAAGGAGTTTGCAGTAACTCCTGTCTATGTGCACCTTTACGTTTTTGCCTGATCTGCTGAAATGGAGTGATACTATTTAGAATATCAAAGTGTTTAATGTTCCTAAAAGGAAGTAAAACTAAACATTAAAAAAATATAACCTAAAAAATATAACACTTTTTAAGATGTTGAAAAATACATAGTGTATTTATTTTTGTGTTTTTTATGTAATGTACTTCTTAACATTGTTGTTGTCCCACTGCCCTGGAGAGGTTTGCAAATCTAACCCTGCAATATGCTACACAGCGATTGCTTATTATGTGAAAATATCATGTTTATCTGTTCTCAACTGGCCACATAAGAGGAGATACTATAAATATACTAGTGAAAGGCTGGGCAAATAACGCAAATTATACTATCAAGATAAAAAAAGTTTGTGCAGACGTTTTACACTATATGTAAACAAAAATATGTTAATGTAACCAGCAAAATGTTCCAATACTACCAACTCCCTCATTCCCTTGTGGCATAATAAATTGTTTCTGCTCTCTTTTTTTAGATCAATATACTTATGTACTGAATATGCTTTACATAAATACATGAATGTATATATATATATATATATATATATATATATACACAGCTGGTTAGTTAATACTCCACCCCTGCTACAAGCATGAATAATTCACGATGTAGATAATAAGTAAACACATATAGCTACATCTAAAGCGTTTGGTCAGTAGCTTGTTTCCTTCATCTGACAATATCTGCACCTCCCTATTACACCTGCTTTTTCATTTATCTCCTTTGAACTTCCTATTTGTATGTGTCCTCCAACCTACACAATGACAGCTTCCTCCAGATGTCCTTTCAGTCTATCTTTTTATTCTTCATATACATGGATTTTATTTAAATAGCATAGTTTTTTATAGTTAAATAGCTATCCATGCTTCTAAAAAAATATTATATTTTCTAGTACTGAATAAAAGATGTTAAAATGTTTTCTATCTTATAAAAATCATAAGTAAAACAGAAAACACATTTTTCTTTGCTTATCACAGTGTCGCAAACTGGAACGGACAAGGCTTGCTAAACTAATTCTGTCAGCAAAATATGCATTGTTTTGTTGTATTGCCATCACCTCTACCGAGGCTACTTAGGGACAAATACAGTTTGTACATTTAGGGGTTAAACGATGCAGGTCTCACCAACACTGGTGACACCACTCTATTGGAGTACTTTAAACCCCTTGCGACACACAACATATATGGTACGTTGCTGTCATTAAGGGGTTAAACATTTTATATAATCATCTACAAGTGTTTCATATCCCTTTAACTTACTCGCTGTTTTTTTCTACATGATTGGCAGATTTAACTAGCTAACTCTTGCCACTAGTGTGAATTAGGAAATCAGAATTTAAATTAAAAGTAGTTAAATTGCTATCAAGAGAAGAAAATCCATAACAAAACATTATTTCAGCTAACATGGGGGTTGGATATTGAGAAAGTGTCAGTACAGCAA
This sequence comes from Bombina bombina, assembly GCF_027579735.1. Taxonomy (NCBI): domain Eukaryota; kingdom Metazoa; phylum Chordata; class Amphibia; order Anura; family Bombinatoridae; genus Bombina; species Bombina bombina. Next base: position 1,283,726,743 of record NC_069500.1, read on the forward strand.
ACAAAAAGCCACATGCAGGTAAGGAAATACACTCTGGTAACTAAAGGGTAGGCTAAATCTGCAGTATTAGCATGCATACTTGGCAGAGGTAGACTGGTGGGAAAACCTACATATCAAAACCTACCTGGGATGAAATATTGCTCTTTAGCTAAATATAAACAAGAACAGAAATACAAAAGAGGAACCTGAATTCAGTGAACCAGAACAATAATACAATATATGGAATCATTCAGAGCTTAAAGGGACATTAATAATCACTCTGAACTATAACTGTCCACTCAAAATTACCCAAGCAGAAAATGGATTGCAATAAACAATCCTTATATACACAAACTGTAAGCAGCAGTGGTGGCACAGAATAGCCTACATCTGGTGAGAAATGAATACATGACATGTATAGAGACTCTAACTAGGGCTTACATTTTATGAAGCAGGAAGAAACTATATAATGATACCTGCAGCAGATAGGTTGTGTAAAATAACTAAACTGGAAGAACAGAATAGTTATAAAATGTTAACAAGATTGTATAGTAAACAATTCAAATGTCAATAAGAGAATTTATTTTGATTAGAAGCATTTTGCACATATAAGAAAAGCCACCACTGCCTCTACTGAGTATTGGGACAAACTGAGCATTTTCAATCTCCTACTGAGCACGTGCAAGACATTACAGTGTATACATACAATATATGAGTCTGTGATTTGCTGATGCCTAATCACATGATACAGAGGGCAAGGCAATCGAAGAAATTTCAGATTTGTCAGAAAAAAAAAATCTACTGTTAAATTAAAAATTGTAACACTATGATTGCATTGCATTTTTTATCTTGAATTTGTTAGTTGTGCAAATTGTATTTAAAGGTACTTTAAGAAAAAAAGAAACATAGGAATTCGTAGTAGAATATGAGGTTGTCCACCAGTATGTTTTCTTGTTATTTATATTTATGGACAACTATTTAAATTCCCAAATTACTGTCTACAACCAGCCCTGACTCATTCACCTATATTTTAGGGACAACCCTATAAAACTGAATTACACTGGTGAATATTAAAGGAAGCAAACACATTCTTGGATTTTCCATTGTGCTCACTATAAACTTCTTAAAAAATGCTGTTTTTCTAAATGAGCTAACATAATCTACATTTATTCTGCATGATCAAACAGACTACCTCCCTTGTTTCCACCTCTTTCTCAACAGGGAAACAACAAAGAAGGTCTCTATGATGTTCAATAATTCAGGAGAGAACCAGCTGCTTTTCTCGAGCCTTCTAAAATCACTGTTTTTTGGCAACTAAAGGGGAAAAAAAGTTGCGGCTGAACTAAGCAAATTACCTGAGCAGCGGAATTTCTTGCTTTTGATCTGCCCGATCCTTTTGTTTGCCAGTCTGCGGGGGCTGGTACAACGGGCACCACTTGTCTCAATAGGGTTTGTATGAAGATAATCCGCCAGCCACTTCAGATGGCAGTCACAGATAAACGGGTTCTGAGCCAGATGCCTTTCAGGAGTGAATGAAAATTATTTAACATGTTATTCGCAATTGACCTGACATTTTTTTATCATGAGTGCAAAGTCGAAATGGATTATGCAGAATGACAAGTTTCCCCACATCCCCCATACATGCAATCCCTTCACAATAATATGACAATACTTACAAAGTCTGAATAGCACGGAGTGGCGAAAATGTGCCTTTGGCAATGGTCTGAAGTTTGTTGTCATATAAAGAAAGAAGGTTCAGGTTTTGTAAATCTTGGAAAGCATCTACCCGCAAACAATTTATCTTGTTGGCATTGAGTAATCTGTTGAACCAAGGATAATATGAATTACACAAAGTTGGCTCAAGTTCATTCAGCTTTAACACTGAATGACAAAACCTTTGTTTACCTAAAGACATCATGAACTATCTCATTTGAGAAATACAAAAAGAGCTCTTAAGAGTTCAGAAATGTTTATATTCATAGTTGTTGATGTTCCCATGACACATTCACCTTAAAAGAGAAATTCTACTATGAACAGCAAAGAAGGAAATTATATCACTTATTTATCAATTATATCAATTATATCACTTATTCCACCAGTCTGAAATGGTTTAAAAATGATAAACATACAGAATATATATTTCCATGAATTAATGTGACATTTAAGAATGAATCATCACAAATTTAACTATGTTATAGCTATGACAATTTCTCAAAAAAGCATCAGTATACTGCTAAATCAAACTTGTAAATAATTTGCTTTATATTATTATTATTATCAGGTATTTGTAGAGCGCCAACAGATAATAATAGACAATTTTTTTTCTTTCTTTAACATACATGTAATGGGCCACATTACAAGAGGTGTACTAATTGTTATCTATTTTTTTGCTTGCACCTGATACAAGTTAAAAGTAATAGACTTCTATAGGGATAGTAAAGACTTCTATAGGGTGCGCTGAATCCCCCCTTCATTTAATAAAAGTAACAGCAATAGAATTATTGCATGAGCACTAAGCACATCTAAGCAAGTATCCCTGCTTGCTTTACCCCAGAATTACCCTGTATACATTGTTACCAATGCACCAGAGGATTCTGGGTAAGATTTGCAAATTAAATGTGAAATATCTCAGGTTTTTTTGCTTATTATACCGTTGTAAAACACATCAATCCCCTATTGTTCAACCAGAAATTTCTGTATGACTGGTAACATATTCGCTGGTATTCTAATTTCCTTAAAGTGAATGAAAATTTTCAGCAATTAGTGCCCAATTTCTAAAAATACTATTAAAAACATGGGCACTTTCATTGATGAAAGTTTACATTGAACCATATTTGTAGAAATACCTTTTACTTCTCCAAAGCCAGATCGCTGATACCCTGCCTGCTTCTTCCTGCTGTACTTACATAGCAATGACAAAACCGGCTTCCTCCAATCACAGCAGGGCATCATGAGATGGACGCTCTGGGGGAAGCCAAGATTGGAGGAAGCCGGTTTCGTCATTTCTGACGTAAGTACAGAGGAACTGAAGCGAGAGATCGGCGATCCGGCTTTGGAGAAGTAAAAGGTTAGTATTTCTACAAATATGGTGCAATGTAAACTTTAATCAATGAAAGTGCCCCTGTTTTTAATAGTATTTTTTAAATAACTGCTGAAAATTTTCATTCACTTTAAAGTGAAGTTCAATTTTCATCAATGAGTGCCCGGTTTTTAAAAATACTTTTAAAAACAGGGGCACTTTCATTGATGAAAATTAACATTGCACTGGATTTGAAGAAATATTTACCTTTTACTTCTGCAAAGCCGGATCAACGATCCCCCTCCTTCTTCTTCCTGCTGTAGACCACAGCAATGACGAAACTGACTTCCTCTAATCACAGCTAGGCATCACGAGCTGGACACTCTGGGGTGCAAGCCATGATTGGAGGAGGCCGGGTTTCGTCATTTCTGACGTCAGTACAGAGGAACTGAGGCTGAGATCGGCGATTCGGTTTTGCAGGAGTAAAAGGTAAGTATTTCTTCAAATCCAGTGCAATGTTAATTTTCATCAATGAAAGTGCCCCTGTTTTTAAAAGTATTTTTAAAAACCGTGCACTCATTGATGAAAATTGACCTTCACTTTAAAATATCAATGGTTACACAATTAATGATTGTTCATTGAGCAATGGAGAAAGCACAAAAAATGAAATTGCAACTTTATTTATCAGCGTTGGATGCATGCCAATAATTATTTTAAATGAAAGATTTCTTTTTCTTTTTATAAAAAAATAATATATGAATTCTGCACAATAAATGACAAATTGAGTTTTAAATACGTTCCACAAGGTAAATAGATCAGGTCTTAAGCTCCGCACCAGCTAAAACATTAATAATAAAATCATGCAGTACTGTAAAAAATGATTTATTAAAAAAAAACTACCCAAGTAATATTTTCCATCTTTAAAGGGAAATTACATTCATTTCCCCCCCTCGTTGTTGCATCTTAAAAAGTGTTCTACTTGTGTTCCTGCAATTTCTAAAACAACCTTTTTTCTTACAAAAATGTTTTTCATATGCTGCATTTTTAGAACATGAACGGTATTTTTTATGTTTAATATGTTTAATAAAAAAAAATATTAAAAAAATCTTTATAATATTACAAATGGCCCCATATGTTTTATGATCTTGTTATAGTTACTACATTGTTCTTAAAAGAAAGATTGAACTTTCCCTAAATTATGTAAAAATCTTTAGCAAATTATTCAATACGTCTATGTAAGATAGTTTTTGTAACTCAAAACATCTGTAAAAGAAAATACTGCTGGAACCTAAATCAGTTAGAAAGTTATTTGTTATGTCTTAAGCATACAATATCATTTGGCTACAGAACATTAGGGATAGGCAAATGTGGTGAAAGTGCAATTCCCTTGGTAGAACGAATAGTCCTGTATACATTTGTTTTGGATAATCGAATGTTGATAAGAACAAAAATCCATAAAAATTTGGTAATCGAATGTTATTTCCGGTTTTCGAATGTTACTTTCTTTTGCGAATGTTCATAATTAGATCTAATATCCCCACAAAATTTAGAATCTAAGATTCAATAGTTCATGTGGTAGGGAATTTAGTAAATTGATACATAATAGATACAAATAAATTGATTTGAATATTTCTATTTTTAATACTGCATAATTCAAATATTACATTTAAAGAGAGCATTAGAAATACTATTACATTAAACGAATGTTATACAAACATTAAAAATACAAAATGAACGAATGAGTAAAAAATATTTTCATTTTTCAAATTGTAAAACATTCGCACATCCCTACAGAACATACACATTTAAAACTCGTAACACATGAATGACCGATACATATCATAATATTTAATATTAGAAAAACGTACACTTATACAGTGTGTGTATGTATATATATATATATATATATATATATATATATATATGTGTGTGTGTGTGTATATATGCTCTGATTCCAGGATACACAGTACAAACTGTTACTATCAATAACGTGTTTGCAATGATCATAATAAAAAAAAATGTGACTGACATAATTAATCCATATTTAAAATTATTAAACTATAAGCATAAAAGAGTTTCGAAGATATCAATAAACTTTTATTTACATTTCATTTTAGCCCTCTTTGGACAGAACAGACTGTTGACCAATCATTTCAACAAAATTACTGGTAAGTATTTTCCTCCCATATTAGCTTTGCTAAATGAAAACCTAAAGGAGTCATGAAATTGGTATTACAGGTGCTGAAAATATGTCCAAGCAGATGGAAATCTAAAATGTCATACTTTTATACACAAATGTTGTCATGCAGTAACTCTTGGGCTGTGAACACTTAACATATCATTTCGACAGACTCATATATACAAACAGTTTGTGTCCAATTTCAACACTATTAGGCTGGAATAAATTAGGCCAATTTGTGGCTTCTGACAATCCTATGCTGTGATCCATCAAACAAGCAGATGGCGATCGTTATGCATGAAGTCAATGATTTAATCATATTCAATACATTAAAATTTTGTTTGCACCATGAAAATCTTTCTTAATTAAGGAACAAAATTCATTTTGATCAAAATAGAAAAGTAAAACCCCCACACTAAAACAAAACATTCTGTACCGACTACTTACAGAAGTTGTAATGCAAAAAGTCCTTCAAACAAGTTTTTGGGAAGCTCTGTAATTTTATTTCCATACAGAACACTGCAAAGAAAAAAGCAAACATCATTACAAAAAAAGGCAAAGAGAAGGCAGGGAACAGATGTAAAATGCATATTTAATATATTATAATTTGTAATTCAAAGATAGTTCAGCTTTAAAGGGATATTTTAATGAAAAAATGCATTGTCTGATTCATTAGGACACATGCTTTTTGCATTACTGACCATATACATCTCACAATCAGGGCAAATGTTAGGTTTCTAGGGATTTTCCAACTCCGCCCACAGCACACCTCGACTCCGCCCCTAGATCATCTATAACAAAAACGCTCCCCTGGCACAGCAGACAGTCACTGCCAACAAGAATACTGACCTCCCTGTCTCAGGATTTAGGAGATAATTATGTGCTTAACCCCCTACATAGGTAATCTCCCTCTTGGGAGCAGGTAGTAATGTAGCTTCCAAACAGGAAACCGCTTGTTAGTCACCAGCTGTGTTCTGCTCAAGTGGGACTTTACCTTTGTGCTTGATCCTCTTTACAAGGGTTAAATACATAGTAAGATAGAGTCAGTAAAGCAAACAATACATGCTACGTTGCATTAGAATAGACCTTTAATATAACTGAAGTACAGTTGAAAAGATTCCTGGCCAGTTATAGGGATAGTAAATGTCAATATAGAGCTGCTGAACCAATCAGATAAAGGCATAGGAATATTTTCTTCAATCACTGACCACATACTCATTTTTGAAGAGCAAAATAGGTGTTAAGGAAGTAAAACTATGGCTATTTTTTCAGGGGTTAAACACTTAAGAAGGATTAACAGAGCACATTATTCTCACTGGGATGTAGATGTAGTACTCACAAAAAAATATTAAGTAGCACAGATTATTTAATTTTTTTTGTTTCAAAGCTATTTCAATCAATTAGGAAAGTGATTAAAATTTAAAAACCAAATAAAAAGCCACGTGAATAACTTTTTAGATGAATTATGATGGATTGAAATCCTGTTAAAGGGATACTTAACCCAAATTTGTTCTTTCGTGATGTTGATAGAACATGCAATTTTAAGCAACTTTCTAATTTACTCCTATTTTTCTTCGTTCACTTGGTATATCTATTTGAAAAAGCAGGAATAAAAGCTTTGGAGCCGGCCCACTTTAGGATTAGAACCTGGGTTGCACTTGCTGATTGGATGGCTAAATGTAGCCACCAATCAGCAAGCCCTATGCAAGGTACTGAACCAAAAAGAGTCCGGCTCCAAAGCTTTCATTCCTGCTTTGTCAAACAAAGAAACCAAGAGAACAAAGAAAATTTGATAATATGAGTAAATTAGTAAAGTTGCTTAAAATTGCATGCTCTATTAAAATCATGAAAGAAAATATTTGGTTTTACTATCCCTTTCAGTTTTATCCTGTTATTTATTTATTTTATATTTGTAGTGCACCCCCATTAATTGTGAAATTTATCATTTTAACATAAAATCACTTATATATGTAGAGATATATTTACTGGCCAAAATCTACATTTTTATTGGAAGTATATAACATATGTAAATAACAAGTCAAATTTAGGTTGGAGAATTCTGAGAGCAATCAATAAATGTGTTGATATATGATCTGCAGAACATACCAACAAATATCCAACAACTTCTCCAATCCAATACAACAATCAAATAAAATGGCCAATCATACATATTTACTTTTCCTGTAGTTTAAAGCCTTGAAATTGTTTTATAGCTGCTAGAGGATTAATTAAGACAAATCATAAAGATTTTGATAGCAAGACAAAAAGTGCTGATCATTGTCAAGCAACACAAATCTGGTATCTGAGAGGCCTTCGTACTTACAGGGAGTTGAGGGATCGTAATCCTTGAAAAGCATCTGGGGCTATTTCAGATATCTGGTTGTTGCTTAAATCACTGGAATAAGAAATAGTTTTATGATTAGATATTATTCAATATAAAAGTAGCTTTGATTACATAGAGAATGTCAATCTGGGGAAAAAATAATAGCCTATTACATTTTACATCCCAATATAGCATTTTATTTTTAAAGAAATTCCTTTTTTATGAGTTTCATCTCTGCAAAGGGAATTACAACATAGTCAACAGGTTTACTCAACTGCCACTTTAGATATAGGATACAGCTGGTGTCCGTATCCTTATCTGAAGCAGAATATAGGGTGTTCCAGGTGTTTTTGAAAAGGATGAACATAAATGAAACGAATAGAATTTGTTTAAAAAATAAATTCTTGTAACAAAATTATGTTTGCAAAATAATTTCCTTTTAATATATATATTTTACAGCTAATTTTTATTATAAATAGTGTTGTTATATTAATAAATAAATTGAAATACCTAAAAAGTAACATATAATTAATTAATATTAATATTAAAGATAGTATATAGAATTATAGGAAGATTTCAGTAGTTAGAGAGTAGTTCAAAGGATACATATTTATAATATAAACGGATTCCCCTTTGGTATTTAAAATGTTATGGTGCAGCTAATCAGAGGCCGTATTAGGGTAAAGTAATACAAGTACGAGTGCAAATTATATGTATGGGCATTATACTAAAACTCAGCTGATGTTTTACTTTAAAATATATCTGATACAATGGTTTACATTAGAGATTTAATGTAGTCATATAATCATTTTCAGAAAGACTTTTTTTATTTCCAAACAAGACTGTTCCTTAATTACATGAAGTTGTACAAAAAAGCTAGACTTCCACATTATTTCAAACACTCATTTGGATGCCAAGTTCATTTTAACTACTAAGGGACTAATCACAGTATCAAGCTGGCCTCATAAATAATAAAGGTAGTATTTAATAGTCATAAACCAGCGCTACAGATGATTAACATGTGCAAAGACCTATGATCTTTGCAACCAAGGAACAGTGTTTGGTAATCGCTCAGCTGTGAAATCCCTTTTAAGAATACTTTTGGGTTTCTATGACCTCTATTAAAGAGCTTGTTTGAAATTATTTCTCACTTACATTCTTCTTAGTTTTTTATATGGTGAAAATGCCCCTGGTGGTATGATCTTGATTGAGTTTTGCTCTAATCTCCTGCAAAAAAAAATATAATGCTAAGAAACAATGTAAATAACAAGAGTACATTAAACATAACCATTTTAAAGCAAAATGTACAGATTTCATTTGACTTAAACAAGTTAATTTTAAAGCATTGAAAAAACTTTATAACATGAACAAAGTACTAGTTATAAAATAAATAATAGTTTGAAATACTGAGAAAATAATCTGTGAGAATGATAGAATTAGTCGTGTTTCATTATGATACTATTTTAGAAGATACATTGTAGTGTAGAACAATGAACTGCTTCCAAACAATATATATATATATATATATATATATATATACACACAGTATATATATATATATATATATATATATATATATATATATATATATATATATATATATATATATATATAACTATAAGGCAACAATAGGTTACAGTCTACAAAGTCCAAAATACTGTGGAAAACTCTCTCAGAAGAGTGGCCACTGTTTTAATTGCAAATGAAGAGGGGGGTCAACTTCATATTAAAGGTTCATGGAACCCAAATTTGTTCTTTTATTATTCAGATAGAGAATACATTTTGAAACAACTTTCCAATTTACTTCTATTATCTATTTTGCTTAATTATCTTGGTGTTCTTTATTAAGAGAGCAGCAAATCACTACTGGAAAATATGTGCAGCCACCAATTAGCAGCTAGCTCCAGGCTCTTGAGCCTACCTAGGTATGCTTTTTGACACTGGATATCAAGAGAGCAAATCAAATTAGATAATAGAAGTAAATTGAAAAGTTGCTTAAAATTGTATGTTCTATCTGAATCATGAAATAAAAATGTTGGGTTTCATGTCCCTTTAAAGACCATGGTTTAGGATGTCCAACAAGCTAACATACTGTAGGTGTGATGGTCAGGTATCCACATACTTTTGGCCATATAACGTGTATTACATTACACAAAAAACACCCTGTATATCCCAATAATTGTTTAATTTATTAAAAAATTGTCATTGCAAAGTGCAAAGTTAATAAAGTTCTTAACATTACCTACACTACAGCACTGTTTTAACCAATAAGTAAAACATACAAGGAATATCCCTGATCAGCATCCTCAATGACACTGCAAGACATTTTGCAGCAAGGAACACAAATTAAGTTGTCTTCATTTAAATTAAATACACTTAAATACATGGATTCAAAATCTAAAGTGAACACATTTCCTATTTCATTGAGAACCTTATTGTACTCCATAAAATGAAAGTTTGATTCAGTTAGGAATTTGTCATTTAATGTACAGTATAGCAATTTAGTCTGAAATACATTTCCTGGAGTTCATCATTGATGGGGGCCAGTAAAGAAGTAACACTGATTTGTGTGCAGTCACATTTCTGCCTAGCTATCAGGCACTGTTGCAACCAGGCCCAATGCTCTAATTCTCTAGCTCATCTTGCACAGAAAGGCCCCACACAAAGGGCGCCATGTACTAAGCTTCAAAGTGACCATCCGACTGTATTTCCGCGTCAAAATTCGCTCACGATCTGCTTCTCGTATTTACCAATCTGCTATCGAATCAAAAAACCACTATTTTTCATCAGCTATCGTAATTTTACACAACTGATCGTTCCGAAGCCTTTTTCCACTTACTACATGTTCGATCGCACGTAAATTCGCTGTAATCAGAAATTATGAATGTTACAACTAATCCGTCCGCTCCAACTTTCATTGTAACTTCGCGTGATTTGCTTTGCGACCATTTAGGTAGAGAATACAATAGAAAACTATAGGGGGTATTAACCTGACGCCAGGTAGAAGTACTTAAGTGAAAGGACTAGACAACTATTGTATCATTATTGGTTTTTGGATCACTGAATAAAGATGGAGACACTTTTACACATGTTTCTTTTCCGATTGATTCAATTACGAGGAAGAAGGGCTATACAGGCACCGGTTGACAACAATGGATTGCAAAGAAGGAGAGGTAGAAGAATCCGAGTCCCTAGAGTTTTCCTTCCACTTATGGGTTTGGAAGTCATTTCTGATCGGGAGATTATCCAGAGATTCCGTTTGGACAGAGAAGCTATTATGGAACATTACAATGAAATAGCAGAATACCTGGAGCCTATGACAGCGCGTTCACAAGCCATACCCGGACTATTAAAACTGTGTCAAAGTGAATACCGAAAAGTAAATAAACAATATTCTGATTTCTGGGAAAATGCACTTTCTTATACATGTCAGCAGCCAGACGATTATGACACCTAGATCGCCACGTGGGTAAAGAACTAAACCAATCAGGTCGCAGACTGCTTCATAACTTTGCTCTTTCGCGCCGAACGAAGCTTCAAAGTTATCAATAATCCGATTGTCTTCGAGACACAATAGACGCAAAATTTTACGGCTTGGTTTTTAGTACATTCATGTAACGAAGTTCTATCCACATGGTGCGAATGCCGGCGGGTTAATTCGATACGGTCAGTGCGAAAAAATTGACGCCTTACTACATGGCGCCCAAAGGATTGAGATAGCACACTGTGTACAGGGGAAACAGCAGCCACATACAGCAACAACATTAATGTAAAAAACTGAAGGAACATGGGCATGATCTGAGGCCTAATGTGGGCTTGTGGCTCCTGGGTCTGATATTAGAATAGAGCTGAAGAATTGACAGCAGAACAGAGATCTAATCTGTGGTCTGTTGTGATCATCTGACTCACAGATTGACAGCAGGGCCAGTTGTCTATATCTGCTGTGGGTATTTGGCTGATCGAGGGGTCAGATCTATAATCTGATGTATGCATGTGGGTTATAAGAGAGCTGCAGACACACAGGTCTGGTTGTCTTATGGCAGACAGGAGCTGCAGGCTTAGAGATTTATTTTTTTTGTAGTTTAATTCACATTGTTTGTGATGTCTGACATAGTTAAAATCAGCTCTAGAGTGGAAATACACTTTTGTTGCCAAGCTGAATATAAGCATCTGAGCCAATCACAAGCAGCATAATGTCACCAATCTCTGAAGCAGAATCTCATTGATGCCCCTAAGTTCATTTTAACTATGTGCTTAACCCATTTTTAGTTGTTAAATACATATGCAAAATATGTGTAGGCAAGTAGTAGTGCAATTAAAAAACGCTCTAACGCACTGCAGCAGAAATGTCCCTTTTAACAATATTTTTTTGTTTTAAAATTGAGTAAAAACTGTATAATATTTAAATATACAGGGAGTGCAGAATTATTAGGCAAATTAGTATTTTGACCACATCATCCTCTTTATGCATGTTGTCTTACTCCAAGCTGTATAGGCTCGAAAGCCTACTACCAATTAAGCATATTAGGTGATGTGCATCTCTGTAATGAGAAGGGGTGTGGTCTAATGACATCAACACCCTATATCAGGTGTGCATAATTATTAGGCAACTTCCTTTCCTTTGGCAAAATGGGTCAAAAGAAGGACTTGACAGGCTCAGAAAAGTAAAAAATAGTGAGATATCTTGCAGAGGGATGCAGCACTCTTAAAATTGCAAAGCTTCTGAAGCGTGATCATCGAACAATCAAGTGTTTCATTCAAAATAGTCAACAGGGTCGCAAGAAGCGTGTGGAAAAACCAAGGCGCAAAATAACTGCCCATGAACTGAGAAAAGTCAAGCGTGCAGTTGCCAAGATGCCACTTGCCACCAGTTTGGCCATATTTCAGAGCTGCAACATCACTGGAATGCCCAAAAGCACAAGGTGTGCAATACTCAGAGACATGGCCAAGGTAAGAAAGGCTGAAAGACGACCACCACTGAACAAGACACACAAGCTGAAACGTCAAGACTGGGCCAAGAAATATCTCAAGACTGATTTTTCTAAGGTTTTATGGACTGATGAAATGAGAGTGAGTCTTGATGGGCCAGATGGATGGGCCCGTGGCTGGATTGGTAAAGGGCAGAGAGCTCCAGTCCGACTCAGACGCCAGCAAGGTGGAGGTGGAGTACTGGTTTGGGCTGGTATCATCAAAGATGAGCTTGTGGGGCCATTTCGGGTTGAGGATGGAGTCAAGCTCAACTCCCAGTCCTACTGCCAGTTTCTGGAAGACACCTTCTTCAAGCAGTGGTACAGGAAGAAGTCTGCATCCTTCAAGAAAAACATGATTTTCATGCAGGACAATGCTCCATCACAGGCGTCCAAGTACTCCACAGCGTGGCTGGCAAGAAAGGGTATAAAAGAAGAAAATCTAATGACATGGCCTCCTTGTTCACCTGATCTGAACCCCATTGAGAACCTGTGGTCCATCATCAAATGTTAGATTTACAAGGAGGGAAAACAGTACACCTCTCTGAACAGTGTCTGGGAGGCTGTGGTTGCTGCTGCACGCAATGTTGATGGTGAACAGATCAAAACACTGACAGAATCCATGGATGGCAGGCTTTTGAGTGTCCTTGCAAAGAAAGGTGGCTATATTGGTCACTGATTTGTTTTTGTTTTGTTTTTCAATGTCAGAAATGTATATTTGTGAATGTTGAGATGTTATATTGGTTTCACTGGTAAAAACAAATAATTGAAATGGGTATATATTTGTTTTTTGTTAAGTTGCCTAATAATTATGCACAGTAATAGTCACCTACACACACAGATATCCCCCTAAAATAGCTATAACTAAAAACAAACTAAAAACTACTTCCAAAACTATTCAGCTTTGATATTAATGAGTTTTTTGGGTTCATTGAGAACATGGTTGTTGTTCAATAATAAAATTAATCCTCAAAAATACAACTTGCCTAATAATTCTGCACTCCCTGTACTAATAAATGTCTCACAATGATAATTAAATATCTATTGTATTAATGTATTTGAGGAATCACCAGATATTAGAAAGACATTTTTGATTTAAAATACTAGCTGGGTGTCAGCCCTAAGTGTAGCAGATATTTACTGCATGATACAAACAGCCAATGATAAACAGACACTAAAAATACATGTTTAACTCCAAAAATAGTCTTCACAAATAAAACAATCACAAATTTAATTGGCTATGCAATAAACAATGGGATCTAAGGTTGGCACGTTTTCAAAACAAAAAAAATAAAAATAATGACCAAACTAATAAGCATAAATTTGCAAAAGTAATTATAAAGCATAATTTATAAATCAAAGCTGCTAGGGCTGATTTTAAATGATCATTGGTTTATGATTAGATTAAGAGAGGTATAGCATCTTTATTTCTATATTTAATCTTTATTTTCAACTTTGACCTGAACTTTAAAGGCACATGAGACTCAACATTTTTCTTTCATGATTTAGAAAGAGCAGAACATTTTAAGCAATTTTCCAATTTATTTCTATTATCTAATTTGCTTCATTCTCTTGATATCCTTTGTTGAAAAGCATAACTAGACAGGCTAAGGAGCTGCTGATTGGTGGCTGAACATAGACGCCTCATGTCATTGGCTCACCCATGTGCATTGCTATTTCTTCAACAAACGATGCTTAAAGAATTAAGCAAATTAGATAATAGAATGTTTGAATGTTGTTTAAAATCGTATTCTCTGGGGTCCATTTATAATTGTGTGGACAGACATGATCCGCTATGTCGAACCATGTACGCTGCACATCGATAAATGCCGACAGCATTTATCATTGCACCAGCAGTTCTTGTGAACTGCTGGTGCAACGCCGCCCCCTGCAGATTCGCAGCCAATCGGCCGCCAGCAGGGGGTGTCAATCAATCTGATCGTATTGGATCGGGTTGATTTTTGGCGATGTCTGTCCGCCGCCTCAGAGCAGGCGGACAGGTTATGGAGCAGCGGTCTTTAGACCACTGCTTTATAACTTGTGTTTCTGGCGAGACTAAAGGCTCGCCAAAAACACAGTGCATCAAGCCCTTGATAAACAGACCCCTCTATCTGAATCAAGAAAGAAGAATTTGGGGCTTCATGTCCCTTCAAACATACCAGCCATGTCAGTAGAATATTTTTTAATGGTGATTTTTTTTTAAACCTTGAATCCTTCACAACAGTTAGTTCCTGAGCGCTATGTGAATCCTTATATAAAAGTCACTTGACAGAGATTTTATGAGGTTCGATTTATCGCCAGACCGACAAGGTATTACCAGCACTGGGGCATTTCTATATTAGGCAGAATAAAAACATGTACAATACAAGTTTATTCTATATTTTCTACTCAATGAGAAATAGTTTTGAATGAAAATATTATGGTTTTTCATAGTCTAGGTTTAGTAAGCTTGTGTAACACATAGAACTGATACGATATGAATAAAATAAATGCAAACCTGCCATTTGGTCATTTATTATTTTTTTAAGTTGTAGAAAGATACGCAAACAAAAACACAAACCATTATTATAAACTAACTTTTTGCTGGAGTGTTCCAGAGATTAATATTTTAAAAGTCAACATACCATAGCCCACAATAACAGATGTATATACAGAGCATGTTATGGGAACACACATACAATATGTATATTTATGGCACAGAAATATG
>NC_069500.1:1284646916-1284851916 GCF_027579735.1 Bombina bombina
ACCCAGGTTACTAGATTAAAACCCCAAATCACTATTTGGCAAAAATAAATCTAAGTACATGTTATACTATTGTAAATAGTCTCTTCTGTAACTTGGTTAAAATATTAAAGGGACATGAAAGTCAAAAGTATTCTACAAACCTTTGTAAAGTTTACAAGCAGTCAAATAATTAAGCAAATAACTTCATTTATCAAATATTAGTTTTTTTTTTTTTTTTTTTTTAATTTTTAATTTTATTAACAAGCATCAGAAATTTCATTACAACATAATTTCATGTATATATGAGAGAAAAGACAAAAAATAATGAAGAAAAAGAAAAACATCAATATCGGTTCTTGTAATGACAGAACTTAATCAAAACTATAAAGTATATTTTGACTCTCATCCAATACATAACATGATACTTTATATCTGTCTATCTGATGCCCCTTTTCTTTTTCCACAACCCTTTTTCTTTAAAAATAAAATAAATAATAAAAAAAAGAGAAAAAAAAAAAAACACGGGGGGGAAGCAAGAAGGGGAAGGGAGAAGAAAAAAAAGAAAGAACAAACTGAATAGACAAGGATCAAGGCCTTAGTTGTTCATAAGTTAACTTGCAAAAATATACCAAACTCCCAAAAGAACCAGCTCCGTATTTCTAAAGGGATAAATTAAATGTTCGATTTCGCTTGTGGGTAAAGCCTTAATAAAATCTGTCCATTTGGAGAAAAAGTTCCCCACTTCTTGTTCATTCTGTAAGTTGGTATCTAGCTGTTCTATTATACATTGTTTCTTCAAACAATTCTTTATCTCTAATATACTTGGTGTTGCTCGTGATTTCCACTTCTTCAGTATTAAATATCGGACAGCAAGAATTATCAAAGTAACTATTTTGAGTTTATCTCGAGGGAGGCCGAAGTCCTCCAGTGGGAAAATTATATTTAGAGGAAATAATGACAGTGAAGATATTCCTAGTACGTTGACGATCCAGTATTGTATTTTCTGCCAACAATTCCTTATTTTTGGACAATACCAGAACATGTGGATAAGGTTAGCCGAGGGGTAGGAGCATTTTGGACATTTATTAAAAGTATCACTTCGGCATTTAGCTCCCTTCTCCGGTGAGAAGTATGTCATAAATAATAATTTAACATGCACGAGCTATCGCTTGAATTGATGAAGTAATTACAGAAGTTTCTCCTAAGTTTTCTGATAAAGTATTTGTCCACTAGGCTGCAGGTTTTCTAATATTTCTGTGCCTTTCAAGGAAGCCAATCTCTGATATATATAGGAGATGGATGTTAGGCCATTCTTAGCTAATAAGATCCAGTTCACAAGTATGCCTAGGGACCATTCCCAACCAAAGTCATTTACCAACTTAAAGGCATAGTGTCGTGCTTGCAAATAAGCGAAAAAGTTTTTATTAGGAATATGGAAGTCCTTTTTAAGAGAATCGAAAGTTTTAATACATTTATTTTGGAAGTCAAGTAGTTGATGGATATTCTGAAGGCCTAGGGATTTCCAGTTAAAGAAGAGAGCAGATTGCATACCTGCTTGAAAATGTGGGTTATTTAAGAGAGGTAGGTGTCGTGATATTCTAATCTGGATATGTAGCATTGAACAAATCTTTTTCCACATCTGGATTGGGTTAAAGATTAACTTAATTTTCTTTAATATGGGTGGAATTATCTTTTTATCACAATGTAATAGGGCTATCAAGGAGCATGGATGGGCTATGTTTTTTTCAAGTTCAAGACTTGTTACGTAGTTAGCATTGGTTAACCAATCCATTGCTGTTCTAGCCTGAAAAACTATATTATACAATCGGATATCTGGCAAAGAAAGTCCTCCCTGCTCGACCGGAAGCATTAATTTAGATAGGGAGATCCTAGGTTTCTTATTTTGCCACAGAAAGGAACGAAGCGCCGAATTAAAAGATAGAATATCTCTTGTTTTTAGGATGAATGATGTATTCTGAAGTACGTACAAGATTTTAGGGAGGAGAGTCATCTTGTAAAGTGCAATACGGCCTGACAAGGATAAGGGGAGTTTTTGCCAATTTTTAAAAGCTTCTGTAATTTTTTTAAGTACCGGAGGAACATTTAAATCATACCAGGCATTAGGATTGGAGGAAATCCATATGCCTAGATATCTAAATGCATTTTGAACTATAGTGAATGGAATGTTTGTACAAGAATATTTGGTATGTGTGAGCCAGCAAAGCTCCGATTTTAGAACATTTACTTTATAACCGGAAAAAGAACTGAATTGGTCTATGATAGCAAGACGTTTTGGGATGTTTCTAGCCGTATTAGAAATGTAAAGCAGTACATCATCTGCATATAATGCAATTTGCAGTTCTTTCCCTTTAATTTTAATCCCTTGAAGTTGATGGCGAATCTGGATGGCGAGTGGTTCGATAGCCAGATCAAACAGAAGTGGGGAGAGAGGACATCCCTGTCTAGTCCCTCTTCTCAATCTTATGTTGGGAGTCATATCCCCGTTAACTAAAATTCTTGTATATGCATTACTATATAAATTGTTAAAGGAGCGGAGAAAATTACCTCCAAGACCAAATTGTTGTAGCGTAAAGGACAAGTGATCATGATGTACCGAATCGAACGCTTTTTCTGTGTCGATAGATATAATTGCTTTATCAGAGATGTCCTCTCCCCCCAACCCCTCCGAATCCAGCAGGTTAAGATATTCTATTGTCGTGAATACCTCCCTTATCTTAGCCGATGAATTTCGATTTGAAAGAAAACCTGCCTGGTCACTATGTATAATGGAAGAAAGTAAAGGTTGAAGTCTGTTTTATAAGATAGATGTAAGGAGTTTATAATCTGTGTTAAAGGGACATTATACACTAATTTTTTCTTTGCAGAAATGTTTTGTAGATAATCTATTTATATAGCCCATAAAGTTTTTTTTTTTTAATTAATGTATAGTTTTGCTTATTTTTAAATAACATTGCTCTGATTTTCAGACTCCTAACCAAGCCCCAAAGTTTTATGTGAATACGCTCGACTACCTATTCCAGCTTGCTCCTGTTTGTGTAAAGGGTCTTTTCATATGCAAAAGAAGGGGGAGGGGGGGAGTGTCTTATTTGCCACTTGCAGTGGGCTTTCCAGCTACCTTTTCAACAGAGCCAAACTGACAGCTTCTAAGTAAGTTTTTAAACCGTTTTATACTGAATTTTTATATCAGTATCTGTGCATATTATTCTTTATAGTAGTGTCTATTACATGCAGTTATATGAAAATGAGTGTATACTGTCCCTTTAAGGAGCGAGATGGGTCTGTATGACTCTTTTTTTTCCGGATTTTCCCCCTGTTTCAGCATACGAGTTGTATAAGATGCAGTGAATTCCTTAGTTGGGATGTTACCTGAGACATATATATCATTAAAAAGAGAAGTTAAATGTTTTATTATCTCGGGAGCTAATATTTTGTAGAATTCATTTGGAAGTGCATTAGGTCCTGGTGCTTTATTAGAGGAGAGTTTTTGAATTGCTATAGCAATTTCTGCTTCGGTGAAGGGAGATTGTAACGTTTCCAATGAGTCTGGGGTCAGAGTTGGAATAATTATTTGATTCCAAAAGTTTTCTCGCTGTGAGATATTAGAGTTTTTAAAGAATACATTCTGGATATTTCTTCGGGGGAGTTAAAGCTTTTATTACCACATGATATAGTTTTTATTATAGAAGAGCCTCTTTCAATCTTCACTAAGTTTGCTTAAAGTTTCCCTGTTTTATTGCCATAGTGATACAATTTAGCCTTCAACCTAAGATCTCTTTGGGTACTTTTATAAAGCAGAAGAGAATCTCTCTCCATCAATGCCGCATTGTATTTAGACCAATTCTCAGGTGTTTTGACTAAAATATAACGGTTGTATGCGTTTGTAACAGCCTTTAGTGCCTCAGTCTCCCTTTTTTTCATTTTCTTAGTTCTAGAGATGGAATAGGCCAGTATTTCCCCACGAAGCACTGCCTTCGCAGTTTCCCAAAATAAAGCAGGTTTAGAAGTATGTTGTTGGTTAATAATTGCGTATTCCCGAAATCTAGAAATAAGCCAGTTTTTAAATTTTAATTCATTTGCGAGATAACAAGGGAAAGAAAAACCAAAGTTCTTGTTCCCTGACAAGATTAAATCAAGTTCAAGAGTGATCGGGGCATGGTCCGAGATAGTAATAGGTAAAATATTAGCAGTTACTTTTGACTTGCAAAATCTTTCATCGATCAAAAACATATTGCTTCTTGAAAGCGATTTATGCGCTTTCGAATGGCATGTATAGTCTCTAAGATCCGGATTTTGGATCCTCCATATATCACAGAGATTTAAGTTGCGGAAAAGTTTAAGAAATAATTTAGACTCTAAGTTGTCTCTCTTGGTTTTAACTGGAACAGAGTTCTGTCTAAGTCTGTCAAGGGGGTGCTGGGGAGCCATGTTGAAGTCACCAGCTAGAACTAGATGGCCTTCAGCAAATGAGAAGAGCTTGTTTTGCAATGTTTCCCAGAATGGGAGATTAAAGACATTTGGGGCGTATATGTTGCAGAGTGTGTATAATACTTTTGAAATTTTAATTTTTAGCATTAAGTATCTACCTTCCTGATCCATATCTACCTGGATAACCTCATAGGGGAGTCTCTTCCCCAGGAGAATCCCGACCCCACTCTTTCTTTTTACCGTAGAGGAAAAAAAAACATCTTTAACCCAGGAAGATTTAAGTTTTAAAATTTCTTCAGATTTTAAGTGTGTTTCCTGTAAGAGGGCTATATTAGTATTAATCTTTTTTAACTGAAGAAGTATTGCCTTCCGCTTAATCGGGGAGGTAAGGCCTCCAATATTCCATGAGATCATTTTAAGTTTATGGCCCATCGTCATCATTTTTTATAAAGAAGAAAGAAAAGAAGAAGAAAGAGAAGAAGAGGAAGAGGAAGAAAAGAGGAAGAAAAAAAAAATAAGGAAAGGGAAAAAGGATAAGGAAGGGGAAAAAGAGAGAAAAGAGAGAAAAGAGAGGGGGAGAGAGGAAAGAAAGGGAGGAGAAGAAGGGGAAAAAAAAAGAAAAAAGAAAAAGAACATCCATGTACAATAAACAATAATTGTGCTACCCATAGCACTTATTACCCTATTACACTAACCTAAAAGGCCTGGACTTTTTAAGTTCTTTTAAGGGGAGAGTTCGTAGAGTAGAATTTTTCTGCTTCAAGAGCTGTATCAAAAAAATGTGTTGTGTTGTCAATCATTAGTCTAAGTCTGGCAGGGTGTATGATAGTAGCACAAAGGCCTTGTTGTATAAATTTCGTGCACATTGGGGCCAACTCTCTTCTTTTTTGTGCCGTTTCTGCTGAATAATCCTGAAATATAAGGACTTTGGCACCTTCAACCATTAAAGGTTGGTGTTTACGATAATGTTGTAAAAACATGATTTTATCCTGGTAGTTCAGGAACCTGGCTATAACAGGTCTAGGCCTCTTATTGATATTGACAGAAGAAATTGGTCCTATCCTGTGTGCACATTCAATTATTATTTTAGGATAGTTCTCAGGCATCTGTAGTAAATATGGAAGGGTATGTGTAAATAATTTGTTAAGATCTTCTGGCTGCTTAGCCTCAGGAAGACCAATTAATCTTAAATTATTACGTCTTGAACGATTTTCAAGGTCTTCGACTCTATTTTGTGTTTTAATAAGTGCTGAAGATATGGCTTCTAATTTATCATTTTGGATTGAGACCAGATCTTCAAGATCAGAGACTCTTTGCTCAACCTCAGAAAATCTTTCAGCAAATTGTTTGACTTCTGAGGTTAAGCAAGCAATGTCTTGTTTAAGCTCCTTCTTTAAGGAATCAAATTTAGGGGTGAGGGCATCAGAAATTTTAGAGACCAAGTATTGTACATCAATATGTTCCTGCATATTTATAAGATCGCAGGAAGGTGCCTGCATTTCTGTTTGTACCTCAGGAGCAGATTTATGTTCCTTATCTCTTTGTCTAGCTGACATGGCTGCTGGTGAGGTTTTACCGTGAGGGTGAAAAAATGTATCCATAAACTATAAGTGAACAAGGTGAATTAGAGTGGAATTTGGTAATTTATTATTTTAAGGGAAAAAAACCCAGTCAAGCAGGGGAAAAGAAAAAAAGGAAAGTGAGGGATGTGAGGTGAGTGTGAGGGTAAGGTGTTAAAAAAAAAATAAAAAAAATATAAGGGGTGAGGTGAATTAGGTGTATCAGGCAGCCGCAGCCGGAAGACAAGAGAGCTTGTAATCCCTTGGTTCTCTTTAGAATAGATTACATGGATATAAGGCTGCTCACTATATGACAATTTTATACAATATAAGCTGGCCTAAAAAATGTCAGATATATAAGTATATTAGTATATATGATGGGAAGAGATCTATTTGTTGGTCTTAGTCAGCCACTTTGTCCCGTATATCTCTTAATCTGGGATGTCAGTAGTCAGAGTGGGGGCGAAGGGGGTTGTAAAGGTCAGGGTTGATAGAGCTACTTGTATAGTATGATTTTAAAACTTATGGTATATTTTATTAAGCTCCAAGACTAGGAGCCTTATTAAGAGCTACAGTGGTTTTATAATAGTGTTTTGTCCCCTCTGATATAGTGTTCCGTTTTCTAACTATTAAATTTAGTACTATTACCTTTTCCCTTTTTCTTTCCCTCCCCCTATCCCCTCCTCCTCCCCTCCGCTCCCCTCTTCTCCCCAATTAAGAATGAAGATTTAGGGTGATTTGGGAAGGGATTCTGAAAGAATTGTTTTAGCTAAGAAAAAACCTTCTCCTCCTTAGTAGCAAAATGTCCCAAAAAGAAAGAAATTATGTAACAATCCTTTAAGGGAGTTTTCCTTCTAATAAAAAATAAAATTATACCAAGTGAAACATCAATTATTTACAATTACTTATACTTCAGCAGAATTTAACTCTAAACATTTCAGTGTTTCTTGGTATGTACAAGGCTATATGTTAAATTTACAATACTTGTGGGTTAATGGATCATTTTAATAAAATAGCCTTGTAGTCCCCGAAAAAAAAGCAGTGTTTATACAAATTTTCTCCTCTTTTCCTTCCCCTCCGTGCTCCTCCTCCTCTCTCCCCTTATTACTCTCTCTCCCCTTATTACTCTTTTCTTCAGTTTAAGTGAAAAACTCAGTTCTTATTTCAGTAATACATTTTTCCATATATTGAACTTTGAAGGAATAATGTGTCCTTGGCAAGCTTTAGTTTATATCAGGCAGAAAACGCTATAAGGCTTACCTTTTTACCTGCTACCCCTTTGTATTGATTTCTATCCAAACTGTGCTGCCGGCTGACTTGAAGAGAGAACAGAACAGGCTTCCAGTCATATGCCCCTGCCCATGGAGGCCGCACAGTAAGGGTATGATCATTGGGCCGGTCCTCTAGCCCCTTCTCAAACACTATCCAGGAATCCACCTCCACCCGCGCAGCACCGGTGGGGGGGAGGCAGAAGAGCTGTCAGAAAGGAGTCGGGTCCAGGGCCGATCACAGAAAAACGCAGGGAGCACAAGCAGCAAGCGACCAGTGGCACCCCAAGTCCCACCACACCAGCCAACCAGGGCAGCCAGGCGCAGCAGGAGTCAGACCTTCCACCGGCCACGTCAACTCGCCTCCTCCCACGCAGCACCGGTGGGGGAGGAGGGGGGGCAGACTCCGAAGCGCAGGGAGATCGTGGTCCAGTCAGAGGATGAAGCGGGAATTTCAAAAATACTCAAGGACCAAGTCAGGACCGGCTCATCAGGCACATCAGGGCCGAGAGAAAGCAAGCAGGTAAGCAGAGTAGCGGTTTTGTTATTGATCCGCCAGGTGTATTCTCACCTCCTCCCACGCAGCACCGGTGGGGGAGGAGGGGGTTCAGGCACTAAGTAAGACCGGTCCCTTTCAATACAAGAAAGCCTCAGTTGTTACAGGGCAAGTGGGGATCAGGGCCAGAACCGGCTCAGCGGACAGCAGATTAGCCAGGGGAAGCAGACAGGCAAGGTGAAAAAAAAGCCGTATATGTCCCGACAGCCACAACCTCACCTCCTCCCACGCAGCACCGGTGGGGGAGGAGGGAGAGAGGAGAGGTGGACAAACAGAGGCAAATCAAGCCAAAAGAGCCGCAAAACGTCCCAGGTGTGTTGAAACTTGCAAGAATATATCGGCTTTTGCAGGATAACTGTTCTTTAGGGGAAGCGGCTGTTCAACAGGCGGGGGAGAGGAGAGGGGAAAGAATTTATCCTATAGGTTTTTTTATTGCAAGGTAGTTAGGAGAGGTGATTTTCCAAGAAGCAGAAAAAAAAAAGAAAAAGGAAAATGCCAAAATATACTGTTGCTCCTGTGCCCTTCAGAAGAGAGCAGGGTTTATCAAAGAGAAGGCATCACATCCCCTTAGATCATCTGTTGAGAACATTAGTTTAAGTTCCAGGTCTCTCCAGGTAACCTGTTTACCAGAACAGTGAGATGTATTATCACTGTTATGGGTTCCCGAGATGGTGTTTCAATCCATACAAAAACAGCAACCCTAGGCCTGGGGTAAGGCGCGAGGATTCACCGCCAAAAAGCTATGGGACAGGAGTATCGAGCAGGCAGCAGGTGCAGCACATCCTTTGCTCCTCCTCCACCGGAACCCAAATATTAGTTCTTTTTTATTATTCACATGAAATTTGAATAGTTTCTAAGACCTCATTTAAATTATTTATGCAGTCAAATGATTGGAATCTATCGCAATAGGTAGTAACATGAGCGCGCATCTGCCACGCATGCTCAATGTAAACTCTCAAACGTGATTGGAAACGTATTTGCTAATGTCACCTGTATTTCCCCCAATTGCTCGCATCGCGCAAGCTACATTTTGATCAATGCCACTAGCTACATCTTGAATAGAAAAATGTTAATGGCATGCGTATAACAATATAATCTAATGCGCATGCGTTCGGAAGCACACAGTTGACTAATACATAAGTAAATCTGATGATATTAAATGCTTCATTATTGGCTGCATTTTAAATAAGGAGGCATGGACAAAAAGGGGCTGCCATTGTCCAAGAAAAAAAGAATAAGTGGATTATAATTTTATTATGTCATAAACTGCATTTGTACAATAAGGTAGGTGATTTACAATAGTTTACACAATAACTATAAGAGAGAACCATTGTTTTTATAACAGTTATAATGATTTTCATGGTTTTTTCAAACAAAAGGCAAAACATAATAAAGGAATATTTATTGTGATCAAAAATAGTCACAGTGCATATATATTACAAAAAAAGTATTAACAAACAAAATTACACAAAGCAAACAATTTAAAAATAATTAAATAAAAATGAGAAAATAACAGAACCTAATACTATGCCAGAGAGATTGGCATGGAAGATAGTTACTTACTCTGTAGCAGGAGCGCTAATTTATCACCATTACAAGTGGTAGCAATTAGCGCTTATAAAATTAACCAGAGATTAGATCGCTGGTAATTTCTATAAATGTGCTCGAAGTGCCTTCAAAATACAGTTGTGTGTATATAATTAAAAAAATAAAAATTGTAGCATTTTCTAGGCAGTGTTTTGGGGGTAATGTTGGTAGGAGTGGGGTGTTAGAAAAAAAACGGCGCTGAAAAGTGCCTTAACATTGCGGTCTATGGGAACTGTGTGTTCCCAGTAAATATCTATGTATATGCTTGCATACATTTATATTTATGTGTTAATATGTGTATATACACCTATAAACACATAAATATATATGAATATAATCATATACATGTATTAATATTTTGCTTCCATAGCTGCACGACTTACCCCCTTCGCTGTGCTAGTTCTCATGCCGTGTCTCACGGCATGAGAAAAAGGTTCCCTTTGGAGCCTATGGAAGCGCACTCTCATGACCATTGCTGTCAACTTGTAATACCAGCTCACATTAGCGTGCGCTGGCATTACACAGTGGAGCTCAAATTTCGCTTTCACGAATGCTATTTCTAGCGCTCCACTTGTATTCTAGCCCAATATGATTTAGCCAGATTCAACATTAAATACATTATTTTGGCTGAGTTCAGGTTTTATGATCATCTCCCAATAAGAGAGGGTCAAGCAACATAGCACTAGCCATCCCTTTTATGCCATAAACCAGCTCTGAATCTCAGCTAAAATGATATGATACTATATATTTTTAATTGGGTAGCTTAAGAAACAATACACTGTTAAAGTGATACTAAACCCAATTTCTTTCTTTCGTGATTCAGATAAAGCATGCTATTTTAAGCAACTTTCTAATTTACTCCTATTATCAATTTTTCTTTGTTCTCTTGCTATGTTTATTTAAAAAGCAGCCATGTAAAAGCTTAGGAGATAGCCCATTTTAGGTTCAGCACCCTGGATAGTGCTTAATTATTGGTGGCTACATTTAGTAGTGTAGTACTTCATTGTGTAGTACATTAGGTGCATAATATCCCAGTACCCACTTTAACTACTCACAAACAAGACAAAATGCTGCTAGGAATGTGTATTTTGCTATATCTGGTGACCATCTATACCTTACAGGTTTATAACAGGGGTCTGAGAGAGGCAATAAGCTCAGTCCAGCAAAGAAAAAAGTTGCCTCTGATCAATAAAATGTCTGGAGCTTAAAATGATGGTACATTTATCTAAACATTAGAAATTCTGAATATGTTCATTGTTATGTGTGATAGTAAATTATTAGGAATGTACAATAATTTCAAATACCTTTTATTTGATCAGTTTTTTTTTTTAATTTCTTGACTCCCCTTCACCTGACCACTTTATTCTTCTATTTTGTTTTTCTGAGGTGATGCTTTCACCTCCCATCCAATCGGTTCGCAAGTCACACAGCATTTTTCCTTAATGCTAAATTTTGGTAAAGAAAGTGTCTATTACATGACCAAGCTTCTTTATCACATGTAGTAATAGATTTTTTGGTGGAAGATTTACATTGCTGGTGAGATAATAATGCTAATGACCGGGGTATTGGAAAATTTAAGACACATTTCTGTTGCCTTGCTATAGAACATATCTATGAGTAAGCGCCTGTAGGGGGCGAAACATGTAAGATTGCCCTGCTTGTTTTTACCTGCCATGTCTGAATTATCTTTTTAACGTTGATGAATACATTTTGATGTTTTTAGTACAAGTTTTGGAGTTAGTGTCTGCCATCTTTTTCCTCTCCTATTAGTCTGGCAGTCTGATCCCCTGCATTAGGCTACGGCACTCTGTGCTTGTTGTGGATCTATTCATGGGACTCCTTTTTTCCTCCCGCTACTAGCTAGCGCTCTGGTCGGAGGATTACATTTCCGGATTCACTGTGTGACATGCATGCTGCTGCTCAACCTCTCTCTTCCTCTACAGCACTAGCCATCCCTTTTATGCCATAAACCAGGTCTGAATCTCAGCTAAAAAGACATAATCAGGGAGACTGACTATCTCCCATTGGTTAAAGCACCTCACCCAATCTCAGGTGTGCTCATGACAGTGTAATAAAGTTGTGAATTAAGCCAGGGAGTCTCATTCTATTATGAAGCAGGAATGATTCAGCCCTCTGAGGCAAAGGACTGTAGTGTTAGGACCAGTCTATATTGGGGCACCTTGTAAGTGATGACTGGCTAAGCAAAATATGGCCAATTTTATTTAAAAAGAATAGCTGTCCCTTGATGTTGTTTGCAGGCAATTTTTTGCATCAGTTCAAAAAATATGTTGTGCTTTTGAAAATGGATGTGCGCCAATACCTTTTTGTTTATGTTTATATACTAATATATTTATGTGTCAATATGTGTATATACATCTATATTTACATTGTGGTTTATGAGAACACACAGTTCCCATAGACCGCAATGTAAAGGCACTTTTCAGTGCCCCTCCCCCACCAACTTTAAAGCCCCAAAGCTGCCTAGTGCAGTTTTTTTTTTTTTTAATGCTACATTTTTTTTAATAAAAAACTTTAAGAGGGCATTATAGTTTTTTATTAAAAAAATAACTTTTTTAGGGCATTTGAGGCACTTTTAAAAAATGAAAATCAAGAAAATAGAGAGACACACTCACTGAGACAGAACAATAGCTAGAAAAACTTCCGTGCTTGTCCTCAAGGCCAGTGCCACTCAGGGTGCAGTCTCTTTTTGCACACTATCGGCTAGATTTGGAGTTTTGTCGGTAACGACCCGAAAAACTAACGCCGGCTTTTTTCTGGCCGCACCATAAAAATAACTCTGGTATTGAGAGTCCACATAAAGGCTGCGTTAGGCTCCAAAAAAGGAGCGTAGAGCATTTTTAACGCAGCTTCAACTCTCAATACCAGAGTTGCTTACGCAAGCGGCCAGCCTAAAAAACGTGCTCGTGCACGATTCCCCCATAGGAAACAATGGAGCTGTTTGAGCTGAAAAAAAACCTAACACCTGCAAAAAAGCCGTGTTCAGCTCCTAACGCAGCCCCATTGTTTGCTATGCGGAAACACTTTCTACGTCTGCACCTAACACTCTAACATGTACCCCGAGTCTAAACACCCCTAACCTTACACTTATTAACCCCTAATCTGCCGCCCCCGCTATCGCTGACCCCTGCATATTATTATTAACCCCTAATCTGCCGCTCCGTAAACCACTGCTACTTACATTATCCCTATGTACCCCTAATCTGCTGCCCTAACATCGCCGACCCCTATATTATATTTATTAACCCCTAATCTGCCCCCTACAACGTCGCCTCCACCTGCCTACACTTATTAACCCCTAATCTGCCGACCGGACCTGAGCGCTACTATAATAAAGTTATTAACCCCTAATCCGCCTCACTAACCCTATAATAAATAGTATTAACCCCTAATCTGCCCTCCCTAACATCGCCGACACCTAACTTCAATTATTAACCCCTAATCTGCCGACTGGAGCTCACCGCTATTCTAATAAATGTATTAACCCCTAAAGCTAAGTCTAACCCTAACACTAACAGCCCCCTAAGTTAAATATAATTTAAATCTAACGAAATTAATTAACTCTTATTAAATAAATTATTCCTATTTAAAGCTAAATACTTACCTGTAAAATAAACCCTAATATAGCTACAATATAAATTATAATTATATTATAGCTATTTTAGGATTAATATTTATTTTATAGGTAACTTTGTATTTATTTTAACCAGGTACAATAGCTATTAAATAGTTAAGAACTATTTAATAGCTAAAATAGTTAAAATAATTACAAATTTACCTGTAAAATAAATCCTAACCTAAGTTACAATTAAACCTAACACTACACTATCAATAAATTAATTAAATAAACTACCTACAATTACCTACAATTAACCTAACACTACACTATCAATAAATTAATTAAACTACCTACAATTACCTACAATTAACCTAACACTACACTATCAATAAATTAATTAAATAAACTACCTACAATTACCTACAATTAACCTAACACTACACTATCAATAAATTAATTAAACTACCTACAATTACCTACAATTAACCTAACACTACACTATCAATAAATTAATTAAATAAACTACCTACAATTACCTACAATTAACCTAACACTACACTATCAATAAATTAATTAAATACAATTCCTACAAATAAAAACAATTAAATAAACTAGCTAAAGTACAAAAAATAAAAAAATATTTACAAACATAAGAAAAATATTACAACAATTTTAAACTAATTACACCTACTCTAAGCCCCTTAATAAAATAACAAAGAACCCCAAAATAAAAAAATGCCCTACCCTATTCTAAATAACTAAAGTTCAAAGCTCTTTTACCTTACCAGCCCTGAACAGGGCCCTTTGCGGGGCATGCCCCAAGAAGTTCAGCTCTTTTGCCTGTAAAAAAAAACATACAATACCCAAGCCCCCCAAAATTACAACCCACCACCCACATACCCCTAATCTAACCCAAACCCCCCTTAAATAAACCTAACACTAAGCCACTGAAGATCTTCCTACCTTGTCTTCACCTCA
Organism: Bombina bombina; assembly: GCF_027579735.1. Lineage (NCBI taxonomy): Eukaryota > Metazoa > Chordata > Amphibia > Anura > Bombinatoridae > Bombina > Bombina bombina. Next base: position 1,284,660,867 of record NC_069500.1, read on the forward strand.
CCGGGTTCAACGATCTGTTCAGAAGAGCTCCTCCGATGTCCAGATCCAAGCCCAAGCGGGGGGCTGAAGAGGTCCATGATCCGGCTGAAGTCTTCATCCAAGCGGGGCAGAAGAGGTCTTCCATCCGATAGAATGCGAGCTCAATCTGATTGGCTGATCGGATCAGCCAATCGGATTGAACTTGATTCTGATTGGCTGACTCCATCAGCCAATCAGAATATTCCTACCTTAATTCCGATTGGCTGATAGAATCCTATCAGCCAATCGGAATTCGAGGGACGCCATCTTGGATGACGTCATTTAAAGGAACCGTCATTCGTCGTTCAGTCGTCGGCCAGGATGGATGTTCCGCGTCGGAGGTCTTCAGGATCCTGCTGCTCCGCTCCGGATGGATGACCATAGAAGATCCCGCTTGGATGAAGACTTCAATCGGATGGAAGACCTCTTCTGCCCCGCTTGGATGAAGACTTCAGCTGGATCATGGACCTCTTCAGCCCCCCGCTTTGGCTTGGATCAGGACATCGGAGGAGCTCTTCTGGACAGATCGTTGAACCCGGTGAGGTGAAGACAAGGTAGGAAGATCTTCAGGGGCTTAGTGTTAGGTTTATTTAAGGGGGGTTTGGGTTAGATTAGGTGTCCTGATCCAAGCCAAAGCGGGGGGCTGAAGAGGTCCATGATCCAGCTGAAGTCTTCATCCAAGCGGGGCAGAAGAGGTCTTCCATCCGATTAAAGTCTTCATCCAAGCGGGATCTTCTATGGTCATCCATCCGGAGCGGAGCAGCAGGATCCTGAAGACCTCCGACGCGGAACATCCATCCTGGCCGACGACTGAACGACGAATGACGGTTCCTTTAAATGACGTCATCCAAGATGGCGTCCCTCGAATTCCGATTGGCTGATAGGATTCTATCAGCCAATCGGAATTAAGGTAGGAATATTCTGATTGGCTGATGGAGTCAGCCAATCAGAATCAAGTTCAATCCGATTGGCTGATTCGATCAGCCAATCAGATTGAGCTTGCATTCTATTGGATGGAAGACCTCTTCTGCCCCGCTTGGATGAAGACTTCAGCCGGATCATGGACCTCTTCAGCCCCCCGCTTGGGCTTGGATCTGGACATCGGAGGAGCTCTTCTGGACAGATCGTTGAACCCGGTGAGGTGAAGACAAGGTAGGAAGATCTTCAGTGGCTTAGTGTTATGTTTATTTAAGGGGGGTTTGGGTTAGATTAGGGGTATGTGGGTGGTGGGTTGTAATTTTGGGGGGCTTGGGTATTGTATGTTTTTTTTTACATGCAAAAGAGCTGAATTTCTTGGGGCATGCCCCGCAAAGGGCCCTGTTCAGGGCTGGTAAGGTAAAAGAGCTTTGAACTTTAGTTATTTAGAATAGGGAAGGGCATTTTTTTATTTTGGGGGGCTTTGTTATTTTATTAGGGGGCTTAGAGTAGGTGTAATTAGTTTAAAATTGTTGTAATATTTTTCTTATGTTTGTAAATATTTTTTTATTTTTTGTAACTTAGTTCTTTTTTATTTTTTGTACTTTAGCTAGTTTATTTAATTGTATTTATTTGTAGGAATTGTATTTAATTAATTTATTGATAGTGTAGTGTTAGGTTAATTGTAGGTAATTGTAGGTAGTTTATTTAATTAATTTATTGATAGTGTAGTGTTAGGTTTAATTGTAACTTCGGTTAGGATTTCTTTTACAGGTAAATTTGTAATTATTTTAACTATTTTAGCTATTAAATAGTTCTTAACTATTTAATAGCTATTGTACCTGGTTAAAATAAATACAAAGTTACCTGTAAAATAAATATTAATCCTAAAATAGCTATAATATAATTATAATTTATATTGTAGCTATATTAGGGTTTATTTTACAGGTAAGTATTTAGCTTTAAATAGGAATAATTTATTTAATAAGAGTTAATTAATTTAGTTAGATTTAAATTATATTTAACTTAGGGGGGTGTTAGTGTTAGGGTTAGACTTAGCTTTAGGGGTTAATACATTTATTAGAATAGCGGTGAGCTCCAGTCGGCAGATTAGGGGTTAATGTTTGAAGTTAGGTGTCGGCGATGTTAGGGAGGGCAGATTAGGGGTTAATACTATTTATTATAGGGTTAGTGAGGCGGATTAGGGGTTAATAACTTTATTATAGTAGCGGTGCGGTCCGCTAGGCAGATTAGGGGTTAATAAGTGTAGGCAGGTGGAGGCGACGTTGAGGGGGCAGATTAGGGGTTAATAAATATAATATAGGGGTTGGCGGTGTTAGGGGCAGCAGATTAGGGGTACATAAGGATAACGTAGGTGGAGGCGCTTTGCGGTCGGCAGATTAGGGGTTAATAAGTGTAGGTAGCTGGCGGCGACGTTGTGGGAGGCAGATTAGGGGTTAATAAATATAATATAGGGGTCGGCGGTGTTAGGGGCAGCAGATTAGGGGTACATAAGTATAACGTAGGTGGCGGTCGGCAGATTAGGGGTTAAAAAAATTTAATCGAGTGTCGGCGATGTGGGGGGACCTCGGTTTAGGGGTACATAGGTAGTTTATGGGTGTTAGTGTACTTTAGAGCACAGTAGTTAAGAGCTTTATAAACCGGCGTTAGCCCAGAAAGCTCTTAACTACTGACTTTTTTCCTGCGGCTGGAGTTTTGTCGTTAGATGTCTAACGCTCACTTCAGATACGACTCTAAATACCGGAGTTAGAAAGATCCCATTGAAAAGATAGGATACGCAATTGACGTAAGGGGATCTGCGGTATGGAAAAGTCGCGGCTGAAAAGTGAGCGTTAGACCCTATTTTGAGTGACTCCAAATACCGGAGGTAGCCTAAAACCAGCGTTAGGAGCCTCTAACGCTGGTTTTCACGGCTAACGCCAAACTCCAAATCTAGGCCTATGCCTTTTCACAGAGAAAAAATATCCTGTAGCATATCAGTCTGATCCTGCCCAATGACAGTCTAGCGCCGAAATACCAGGCAATTCTTCTCTGAACAAGACAAACAACAAACCCCAGATGTACGTTTCAGCCTCTCTTGGGCCTCGTCAGTGAGGTGCAGTTGCATATCTCTAGGGCAAGTGTGCAAGGAGTCCACGTCTGGTTTCCCCCTTTTACTCTTAGGGAAACCTAAGAGCAATTTACATAAAATCAAGAAAATAGAGAGACGCACTCACTGAGACAGAACAATAGCTATAAAATAGCTAGTAAAAGGGGAAACCAGATGTGGACTCCTTGCACACATGCCCTTAGAGAGATGCCACTGCACCTCACTGACGAGGCCCACAGAAGGCTGAAACGGTCGTCTGGGGTTGTTGTTTCTCTTGTTCAGAGAAGAATTGCCTGGTATTTCAGTGCTGGACTGTCATTGGGCAGGGTCAGACTGATATGCTACTGGATATTTTTTCTCTGTGAAGGGGCATAGTGTGCTAAAAGAGTATGCACCCTGAGTGGCACTGAAAATGAACAGGCACGGAAGTTTTTCTAGCTTTTGTTCTGTCTTAGCTGAGTGCATCTCTCTCTCTTTTTATAATTATGCAAATTTCTCTTGGGTCTCTCTAAGAGTAAAAGGGGAAACCAGACGTGGACTCCTTGCACACATGCCCTTAGAGAGATGCGACTGCACCTCACTGACGAGGCCCACAGAAGGCCTAAACGATCGTCTGGTGTTGTTGTTTCTCTTGTTCAGAGAAGAATTGCCTGGTATTTTGGTGCTGGACTGTCATTGGGCAGGGTCAGACTGATATGCTACAGGATATTTTTTCTCTGTGAGGGGGCATAGTGTGCTAAAAGATTATGCACCCTGAGTGGCACTGAAAATGAACAGGCACAGAAGTTTTTCTAACTTTTGTTCTGTCTTAGCTGAGTGCATCTCTCTCTCTTTTTATACTTTTAAAAAATGAACCAGAGGTCTGACCTCTAGTTAATTTTCGGAGCGCTAATAGCTTCCATGAGCTTGTGGTAGTCTGCCCTTAAGATAAAAAAATAAATAATTAACCCCTAAATCTAAGTCTAACCCTAAACCTAACACCCCCCTAACTTAAATATAATTTAAATAAATCTAAATAAAATTACTATTATTAACTAAATTATTCCTATTTAAAACTAAATACTTACCTATAAAATAAACCCTAAGCTAGCTACAATATAAATAAATAGTTAGATTGTATCTAGCTTAGGGTTTATTTTAATTTTAAAGGCAACTTTGTATTTATTTTAACTAGGTACAATAGTTATTAAATAGTTATTAACTATTTAATTACTACCTAGCTAAAATAAAGACAAATGTACCTGTAAAATAAAACCTAACCTATGTTACAATTACACCTAACATTACACTATAATTAAAATAATTCCCTAAATTTACTACAATTAAATACAATTAAATAAAATGATCTAAAGTACGAAAACAAACAAACGCTAAATTACAGAAAATAATAAAATAATTACAAGTTTTTTAAACTAATTACACCTAATCTAATCCCCCTAATAAAATAAAAAAGCCCCCCAAAATAATAAAAATCCCTACCCTATACTAAATTACAAATAGCCCTTAAAAGGGCTTTTTGCGGGGCATTGCCCCAAAGTAATCAGCTCTTTTAACTGTAAAAAAAATACAATACCCCCCCAACATTAAAACCCACCACCCACACACCCAACCCTACTCTAAAACCCACCCAATCCCCCTTAATAAAACCTAACACTAACCCCTTGAAGATCACCCTACCTTGAGACGTCTTCACCCAAGCGGGCAGAAGTGGTCCTCCAGACGGGCAGAAGAGGTCCTCCAGACGGGCAGAAGTCTTCCTCCAGGTGGCATCTTCTATCTTCATCCATCCGGAGTGGAGAGGGTCCATCTTCAAGAAATCTGACGCGGAGCATCCTCTTCATCCTCTGTCTTCATCCGACGATGGTACCTTTAAGTGACGTCATCCAAGATGGCGTACCTTCAATTCCGATTGGCTGATAGAATTCTATCAGCCAATCCGAATTAAGGTAGAAAAAAATCCTATTTGCTGATCCAATCAGCCAATAGGATTGAGCTTGCATTCTATTGGCTGATTGGAACAGCCAATAGAATGCAAGCTCAATCCTATTGGCTGATCCAATCAGCCAATAGGATTTTTTCTACCCTAATTCTGATTGGCTGATAGAATTCTATCAGTCAATCGGAATTGAAGGGACGCCATCTTGGATGACATCACTTAAAGGTACCGTCATTTAGTCATCGGATGAAGACAGAAGTGGATGCTCCACGTCGGATGTCTTGAAGATGGATCCGCTCCACTCCGGATGGATGAAGATAGAAGATGCCGCCTGGATGAAGACTTCTGCCCGTCTGGAGGACAACTTCTGCACGGATAGGATGAAGACTTCTGCTCGTCTGGAGGACCACTTCTGCCCGGATAGGATGAAGACTTCTGCCCATCTGGAGGACCACTTCTGTTGGGTGAAGATGTCTCAAGGTATGGTGATCTTCTAGGGGTTAGTATTAGGTTTTATTAAGGGGGGATTGGGTGGGTTTTAGAGTAGGGTTGGTTGTGTGGGTGGTGGGTTTTAATGTTGGGGGGGTATTGTATTTTTATTTACAGGTAAAAGAGCTGATTACTTTGGGGCAATGCCCCCCAAAAAGCCTTTTTAAGGGCTATTTGTAATTTAGTATGGGGTAAGGATTTTTATTATTATTTTGGGGGGCTTTTTATTTTATTAGGGGGATTAGATTAGGTGTAATTAGTTTAAAAAATTTGTAATTATTTTATTATTTTCTGTAATTTAGTGTTTGTTTTTTTTTTGTACTTTAGTTTATTTTATTTAATAGTAATTAATTGTAGTTAATTTAGGTAATTAATTTAATTATAGTGTAGTGTTAGATGTAATTGTAACTTAGGTTAGGTTTTATTTTACAGTTAAATTATTATTTATTTTAGCTAGGTAGTTATTAAATAGTTAATAACTATTTAATAACTATTGTACCTAGTTAAAATAAATACAAAGTTGTCTGTAAAATAAAAATAAACCCTAAGCTAGCTACAATGTAACTATTAGTTATATTGTAGCTATCTTAGGGTTTATTTTATAGGTAAGTATTTAGTTTTAAATAGGAATAATTTAGTTAATAATAGTAATTTTATTTAGATTTATTTAAATTATATTTAAGTTAGGGGGGTTAGAGTTAGGGTTAGACTTAGGTTTAGGGGTTAATACATTTAATATAGTGGCGGCGACGTTGAGGGCGGAAGATTAGGGGTTAATAAATGTAGGTAGGTGTTGGCGATGTTAGGGACAGCAGATTAGGGGTTAATAATATTTAACTAGTATTTGAGTGCAGCGTTTTAGGGGTTAATATGTTTATTATAGTGGCGGCGATGTCTGGTTTGGCAGATTAGGGGTTAACATTTTTTTTTAAGTGTTTGGGATGTGGGGGGGCCTCGGTTTAGGGGTTAATAGGTAGTTTATGGGTGTTAGTGTACTTTTTAGCACTTTAGTTAAGAGTTTTATGCTACGGCGTTGGACCATAAAACTCTTAACTACTGACTTTCAAATGCGGTAGAAGTCTTGACAGGAGAGGGTGTACCGCTCACTTTGAGGAAGACTTGTAATACCGGCGTTAGGAAAATCCCATAATATCCCATATAAAAATATAGGATACGCAATTGACGTAAGTTGATTTGCGGTATCTTAGAGTCGTGCCAAAAAAGTGAGCGGTACACCTGTACCTGCAGGACTCGTAATATCAGCGGGCGTTAAAAAGCAGCGTTTTGACCTCTCAACACTGCTTTTTAAGGCTAACGCAAAACTCGTAATCTAGGCGAAGATGTTTTAAAAGTTTGAAATTCACAGGAGAGGTGATTTATCTTTTTTCAGCAAACAGATTTTGCTCTCTTCCCCAGCCAAAAGATTACTCATACGAAATGATAGTGTGATAGTTTCATTCTTTCATTGCAGCATATGTTGTTAACTTTTTCAGGCAAAGGCAATAAACTGTGATATTAATATATATATTTAATCATAATGCCCCAACATAAATGCAATGCATATTAATAAGGACCCCCTAACCATTAAGAGCTTCTCAAGAAGGGTACACCTCATTCCTTAATGACCAAACATACGAGAATCATAGTTAAGGTTGTTTGTGGCAGAACATGGCTAATGAGCCAATCATGAGCACATGACATGCTCTCAAGCAAAACTTTGCCTATGTGCTTAACCTCTTTGCAGGGTTTAAAGATGCAGTTTTATAGTCAGTAATGCATAGGTTAAATGCTCTAATAGAGCATGATATTTTGCATGAGAATGTCTGTTTAGTCATAGACCAACAAATAATCTTCATTTTGTCTACACCTCTTATCATAATCTTTTGTGATCGTGATTGGGGTGGGATCAGCTAAAGGTGAATAGAAGTAGAGGGCATTATGATTTAGGGTTGAAACTGGTGGGTAGCTCCTAATTGTTTAGTATTAACAGCAATGGGGAAATAGGGTTATCTAAGCAATGGGTGGTCTGGGGGATTACAGTATGCAGCAATATTTAGATATCAGACTGGAATCTATATAATAATGATAGAAGTGGTTATTTATGTTTTTTCTACAAATAAGGTAAAGCTTTCCTTACTAGGAGATAAGTACCACAAACATTGCACTCAAAAAAATGCAGGAGTAGTTATACTGCCAAAAATAGAGCTGATATTATAAATTACCTTTCATTATAATAAGATTGTTTTTTTGTTAAATAATTATCTGGCTCTTAGAGTTTCTTTAGTATAAAATGGTGCCAAGACTGGTATGTTCTAAATATATAAAACATTGAAGAGGTCTTAAGATCTGTCTCTTTTGCAGTCAACAGTGAACAATAGCAAAAATCTGTTATTCTCCAGTATCACAGATAGAATTTCTTACGGCTAGATTTAGAGTTTGGCGGCCAAAGGGGTGCGTTAGCTACGCGTGCTTTTTTCCCCCCCACACCTTTTAAATACCACTGGTATTTAGAGTTCACAGAATGGCTGGGTTTTCAGTGCGTTAGGCTCCAAAAAGGGAGCGTAGAGCATAATTTAACGCCACTGCAACTCTAAATTCCAGCGGTGCTTACGGACGCGGCCAGCTTAAAAAACATGCTCGTGCACGATTCCCCCATAGAAAACAATGGGGCCATTTGAGCTGAAAAAAAACCTAACACCTGCAAAAAAGCAGCGTTCAGCTCCTAACGCAGCCCCATTGTTTTCTATGGGGAAACACTTCCTAAGTCAGCACCTAACACCCTAACATGAACCCCGAGTCTAAACACCCCTAACCTTACACTTATTAACCCCTAATCTGCCGCCCCCACTATCGCTGACACCTACATATTTTTTTTAACCCCTAATCTGCCACATTATCCCTGTGTACCCCTAATCTGCTGCCCCTAACACCGCCGACCCCTATATTATATTTATTAACCCCTAATCTGCCCCCCACAACGTCGCCTCCACCTGCCTACACTTATTAACCCCTAATCTGCAGAGCGGACCGCACCGCTACTATAATAAAGTTATTAACCCCTAATCCGCCTCACTCCCGCATCAATAACCCTATAATAAATAGTATTAACCCCTAATCTGCCCTCCCTAACATCGCCGACACCTAACTTCAATTATTAACCCCTAATCTGCCGACCGAATCTCGCTGCTACTGTAATAAATGGATTAACCCCTAAAGCTAAGTCTAACCCTAACACTAACACCCCCCTAAGTTAAATATAATTTTTATCTAACGAAATAAATTAACTCTTATTAAATAAATTATTCCTATTTAAAGCAAAATACTTACCTGTAAAATAAAACCTAATATAGCTACAATATAAATTATAATTATATTATAGCTATTTTAGGATTAATATTTATTTTACAGGCAACTTTGTATTTATTTTAACCAGGTACAATAGCTATTAAATAGTTAATAACTATTTAATAGCTAAAATAGTTAAAATAATTACAAAATTACCTGTAAAATAAATCCTAACCTAAGTTACAATTAAACCTAACACTACACTATCAATAAATTAATTAAATACAATACCTACAATTATCTACAATTAAACCTAACACTACACTATCAATAAATTAATTAAATAAAATACCTACAATTATCTACAATTAAACCTAACACTACACTATCAATAAATTAATTAAATACAATACCTACAATTATCTACAATTAAACCTAACACTACACTATCAATAAATTAATTAAATAAAATACCTACAATTATCTACAATTAAACCTAACACTACACTATCAATAAATTAATTAAATAAAATACCTACAAATAAATACAATTAAATAAACTAACTAAAGTACAAAAAATAAAAAATAACTAAGTTACAAAAAATAAAAAAATATTTACAAACATTAGAAAAATATTACAACAATTTTAAACTAATTACACCTACTCTAAGCCCCCTAATAAAATAACAAAGACCCCCAAAATAAAAAAATGCCCTACCCTATTCTAAAATAAAAAAGTTCAAAGCTCTTTTACCTTACCAGCCCTGAAAAGGGCCCTTTGCGGGGCATGCCCCAAAGAATTCAGCTCTTTTGCCTGGAAAAAAACACATACAATACCCCCCCCCAACATTACAACCCACCACCCACATACCCCTAATCTAACCCAAACCCCCGTTAAACCTAACACTAAGCCCCTGAAGATCTCCCTACCTTGTCTTCACCTCACCGGGTCCCGATCTGTCCAGAAGAGGGTCCGAAGTCTTGATCCAAGCCCAAGCGGGGGGCTGAAGAGTGACGTCCATCCTCGGGCTGAAGTTACACAGTAGTTAAGAGCTTTATAAACCGGCGTTAGCCCAGAAAGCTCTTAACTACTGACTTTTTTCTGCGGCTGGAGTTTTGTCGTTAGATTTCTAACGCTCACTTCAGCCACGACTCTAAATACCGGCGTTAGAAAGATCCCATTGAAAAGATAGGATACGCAAGTGACGTAAGGGGATCTGCGGTATGGAAAAGTCGCGGCTGGAAAGTGAGCGTTAGACCCTTTAATGACTGGCTTCAAATACCAGAGGGCGGTAAAAACCAGCGTTAGGAGCCTCTAACGCTGGTTTTGACGGCTACCGCCCAACTCTAAATCTAGGCCTTAGAAAATAGACTTTTTGAGCCCATAGGCTAGAGAAATTAAACAGTTATAACCATAATCAAGCATATAGGGGAAACACATTTGAAACTCAATATATATATATAATATATATATATATATATATATATATATATATATATATATATATATATATATATATATATACAAGAAAAGGTTGGAGGGGACGCAACTGCTGGTTGAGCTATACAAGTTATGATAATATCAGGCACATAAATGTCTGTATATATCTAGGACAATATGGTGCAGACCCTTAAAAAAAACATGTCATGGGGCAAGTAAAAGAGAAAGCCAGGAACGAAATTCTGGTTAATTAAAGACAGGCAAACCAGCACTCTTTTAGAAAAAAAGATCAAAAATACAATTATTTCAAAATCAATGCTTTAATTGTGAATTGGAGGCCTCTCGCACCGGGAGGACACTGTCAATCAAGTAACGATATGTAACAAAAATATTCACTTATACGATATACTATAGATATTGCAATCATATGTAAACAGGTAATAGGATGCAGGGTGCTCAAATTAACCAGTAAGTAAAAAGATGATTATATGCACCATGCATAAATAAAACCTGACCGGTCAGGGGTGCACACAAGTGCCGTAGAAAGGAACAACATCAGGCTGCAAAGTATACAGCAAGAAATAGGAAGTCTTAATTAGCCTACTAAACCCTACTGCACACAGAGCCCCCATACAACAGAGGCACGGAGGTATACCCTGGGCAGAAAAGAAATGGGATCTAAGAGGCTAATTACAGAGCTCGTGTATAGCTGCAAGCATAATGAACAAACAAAGAAGCAATAATACAAAGTACACATACATACACAGCGGTATATTAAGGCAGACAACTATCCAGACTAGCTGCACCCAACTGAACTCAGCATCAGAGTTTACGCTCTGGTCAGAGAAGTAAAGGGATCTAAGTAGTCTTAGATAGACCACCTAAATATGTACATGTAAATATATAGTAGGGAGCATGCAGAGAGTGTCAATAAGTGAGCGTCACTGTAGCAAGTATTCAGCATGTCAAAGTTGTATCCTTGTTGAAGCGTACATGCATACATGCAGCAGCAAAGCACATTTTAAGTCTGTTATATACAGTAAGGTGTAGACGACATGCAGATGGTAACAGTTAGTAAACGTAGACGTAGCAGGTATAGAGCATGTCAAGGTGATATCCTTGCAGAGACTTACATGCAGTCATGCAGCGACAAGACTTCCTACTTCTTGCTGTATACTTTGCAGCCTGATGTTGTTCCTTTCTACCGCGCTTGTGTGCACCCCTGACCGGTCAGGTTTTATTTATGCATGGTGCATATAATCATCTTTTTACTTACTGGTTAATTTGAGCACCCTGCATCCTATTACCTGTTTACATATGATTGCAATATCTATGTTCCAGTATGCTGGTATATATCGTATAAGTGAATATTGTTGTTACATATCGTTACTTGATTGACAGTGTCCTCCCAGTGCGAAAGGCCTCCAATTCACTATTAAAGCATTTGATTTTGAAATAATTGTATTTTTGAGCTTTGTTTCTAAAAGAGTGCTGGTTTCCCTGTCTTTAATTAACCAGGATTTCGTTTCTGGCTTTCTCTCTTACTTGCCCCATGACATATATATATATATATACACACCTCGTTTTATTGCACTTCTCTTTATTGCGCTTCAAAGATATTACTTTTTTTACAAAATGAAGATTTGTGGCAACCCTGTGTCGAGCAAGTCTATCAGCGCCATTTTCCCAACATATATACACATCTATATATACACACCACAAGCAAAAAGATGAAGACTCACTAAAGGCTCAGATGATGGTTAGCAGTTGTTAGCAATAAAGTTGTTTTTAATTAAGGTATGTATTTTTTAGACATAATGCTATTGCACCCTTAACAGACTACAGTACAGTGTAACTATAACTTTTATTAATTAATTGTTTTTAGCATGACTCACTTTCTTGCTATATTCGCTTTATTGCGGTGGTCAGGAACTGAACCTGCAATATTTCAGAGGTACACACAAAATATGCATCTATTAAAGAGGCCCATCCTTTTTCATTTCCTTGAAAGTCTTCACTTTAGTATGCATGGCAGCAGTGTGGCATGCACCACATACCTTCATAACACTTCAGTTTTGATGTCTAGGCATTTTTTTATAAGATTTTGTCACAAAATTCTGCATTTGGTTTAATTTTGCATAAAACAAATTTTGTGTCAGTTATCCACAGTCTTTACTTTCTGTTAACCACGTTGTATCTTAGTAATGATCTAGCACAACTTGTTGGTGATTTAGCTTCTACTGTGAGTAAATATAAAAAAAGGCATTTCTTACCTTGAATACAGAAAATTCTATTTCTTCATTTAGTAAGTCACTGCTGATTATGTGTAAAGTTTCTTAAACCTTTTTACAACCTTAAGAATGTTGAAGGAGAGCCTGAATAGCTCTTTTAAAGTTTCTGGGTGGGTGTTCTTGTCCATCAATCTGTTGTTCGATTCTTATGCTATTGGTAAATACTTCTGTTTTACAGAATTAACAAATGCAGTAGGTCTCATGACCAGTGTTCCCTCTAAGGACAGTTTTGTGTGGAGCCCAGCAGTGAAACAGTTAACAAGAAAACCATACCTTGCCATCTGCATTGTGCAGTGTTTGCTAATTGCAGGGTGTGGTTGCCTAATTAACTGTTTCACTGCTGGGCCACACACAAAACTGGCCTTAGAGGGAACACTGCTCATGACTCTAATGCTAAGATGAAAAAAAGCCTTGCTATCTATCGTATTTCTATATGCACGCAAATCTTTAATAGGATTTGTATGAAACAAGCTGTACTTTGAAAAGACACACGTTTTGCTTGAAACTGACATTTGAACATGAAACTGGCATTAGTTCACCTTATCATTGAAACAACTTGAAGATAAATTAAGAGACAGTGTGCCATAAAAAAAATAAAAAATAAAAAACCTACAAGGAAGATTTATTCTGCAAAACATTTAGATCATCATCTCTAAAAGAATGTGTAAACTTTAATAGCAGAGATGTGGTTTTTAAAGTTCTTCTCTTCACCAATTTTAAACTCTATTCAGCGTGCTTTAAACTGCCCACACAACATAGTAAATGAATACAGTGTAAATTATACAATATTGCTTCCTAAAATGTATTTTTTGGTTGTTATTTCTTTCTTGATTTATTATCATCTCATCTATACATTTCCAAGTTTAATCTACATCATAAATTAAAGATAAGACATCAACTTTTTTAGACCGATGTTCACAAGCCCACACCATCTTAATATAATCCTGTCTAACAAGTGTTTTTATTGAAAACATTTTTTGAAATATTAGAAATGAAGAACATGTGTAGGCTACAGTATGTTATGGAATGAAAATGTTTAGTCTCAAAAGTCAAATGGACTGTTTTGCAAAGGATCTAGAAACATCCTGTTTTTATCTTATGTTAAGAACAGGTAAAAAAAAAATATGGGTAGCAAGATATATAATTTGTAAGGCAGTGGGTGAGATAAAAATACAGCTCTAATGTTTTGTCACTGTATATTTTCATTCTACACACTTAAAGGGACACTGAACCCAATTTCTTATCAAATGTTCTTCATTCTCTTAGTATGTTTATTTGAAAAGCAAGAATGTAAGTTTAGATGCCGGGCCATTTTTGGAGAACAACCTGGGTTGTCCTTGCTGATTGGACAGCACCAATAAACAAGTTCTGTCCAGAGTACTGAACCAAAAATTTGCTGGCTCCTTAGCATAGATCCCTTCTTTTTCAAATAAAGATAGCAAGAGACTGAAGAAAAATTGATAATAGAAGTAAACTAGAAAGTTGCTTAAAATTGCATGTTCTATCTGAATCACGAAAGAAAAAATTTGGGTTCAGTGTCCCTTTAAAATAATTTATCCTGTAGCATGTTATTAACTTATATTGGCCCATACAAACTGAATTTGTTCTTAACTGCAAAGGTATATCAAAAAGTAATGCCTGTTTAGCTGTAACTTCCTTTATTGTTGAGCTACAAAAGAAATCTGCATAACAGCAGATTCATCAGACAATGTTCTATAAGATGCTACCCTTTAAAATAAACCTTGTTGTGCTGAATGCATGAGTGACAGTATAACCCACTCTGTAAAATCCTTTTGGAAAAATTCTCTTGAGCATTGTTGACCCCAGCCCTTCAACACTGATTTCAACTCATCCACATCTGAAAATAGACCACACAATTTTGAGTTGTGATGTATTATGTGTGTGGGTAGCCATTGTTTTGGTGCAACTGAATATTACAGGGGTCCTTCTGGGATCTTTTCTTCAGGATGGCTTCCTTCAGTTTCCATAATGGTGTGATTTAGGTCTTGCTGTTTACAGTTTGAGCAGTATCAAAACCCATGAGAATAATGACCCTGTTGTCCCAAATTACAATTGTCATGAATTTCTGTGCCAGTCTTTGGGCTTTGACATTTTTAGGGCTAGGTGACATGGAGTGTTGCCAATCCATAGATGCTGCTTAGTTCCAGCTAATCATAAAGGTATGCCCAGGTCTCATAACCGGTGACCACATCACTGAAAAAGTCCTCTTCTTGTACCTCAAATCTCCAGGAGCTCCATGCAGCCATCCACACGTTTCAACAGCCTAAATACCTAGGCATCTATTTTGCACAAGCTTTTTGGTGTCCCAATGATGCCCTAAGTGCCTGTGGCTACGATGATTTCCTTGATGGGGATGTGTCTGTCTTCCAGAATGAACACATTTTCATACTCTTTGTTTTTTGCTCTAGACAACATTGATGGTTGTTTACTACAGCAATGTCTGTTTTTTTTTTTTTATTGAACTTGATGACTCAGCATCGGACATTGCTTACGTCCATTGTGGCGTCCCCTTTTCCATCCGACTGTGGGCTAGATTACAAGTGGCACGCTAATGCTAGGGTGTGAGCAAAATTGAAATATTGTGCCTGTGCTAACTTGCACTCATAACGTGTTAAGGGCTAGGGGTAAATAAAAAGTTGCACCAAACACAACATATATACATTAAAGGGACAGTCTAGTCAAAATTAAACTTTCATAATTCAGATAGGGCATGCAATTTTAAACAACTTACCAATTGACTTTTATCATTAAATTTGCTTTGTTCCCTTGGTGGAATTTTTGAAAAGCTAAACCTAGGTAGGCTCAAACTGATTTCTAAACCGTTGAAAACCGCCTCTTAGCTCAGAGTATTTTGACAGTCTTTCATAGTTAGACAGTACTAGTTCATGTGTGTCATATAGAAAACATTGTGCGCACTCCCGTGGAGTTATTTAGGAGTCTGCACTGATTGGCTAAACAATGGAGGGGAATGGTGTAAGAGTGGTGCGCTTATAAGAACCCACCCTAAAACAGAGTGAGCACGTTAGTCTAAAAGTTTAAACACTAAAACTACAAAGAGAAAAAAATAAAAGATACAAATATTGATATAACACCTTTATTATTAATAATCAAATATCAACCTATATATTATGCTAAATATAGACTGTATTAGATCAATAGTTTAAAATGAATTAATACTCTATAAAACCTGACTGGCCAGTCAAAAATTAATTAAATATATCTGTATATATAATATATCCTCACAGTTTATTTCTGAAATATCTCTTAAAACCCAATATGTAAAAATCTTAAAGAAAGAGAAATATGTACTCAAAAGCTCTTGTACATATACTTAACAAACAGACCATAAAAAAGTCCTTATAAAACTATAAACATTTAAAGGCTTATAGAATCCTATACCAATGTTTTTTGGATTGTATTTGGAATGATGTAAACTGTTTTCACGGTAAGGCAACACTTTCCATTAGTTGTTATTGTAGTCTTCGAAAAAAGTTCATATCAGTCTTTACATATATGTTAGCAGATACCGGTAAATGCTATTTATATTTTGAGCCTCAAATTATAATGGCAAAACAAAGTCTTACTTTTCTCAGAATTAAGAAATGATCTCCCATTAGACTCCTGTGTATATATGTCTGTATATATGTATAAACTTACATATATACAGACATAAACACATATATACACATGTATACACCTAGATACATATGTAACTATACTTTGGAGCCCTTTCCACTCAAAATCATTTAATAATGTGTTTTAATGTGTATGGATTGTAAATATTTTACATTCCAATGTTCTTCACACAGGGGAAAACTGTTCTTAATCACATATATATATATATATATATATATATATATATATATATATATATATATATATATATATACATTAATATTTAAAAATAAATATAACATTTTGTTCTATGTGAAGAACATTGAAATGTAAAATATTCAACTTGTAATATGTGCGCTAACCTGCATGCGTTAAAAGTTTACTTCTGGCGTTGTTTGTGCATGAGCGAAAATGCTAAATAGCGTGACAATTGAAATCTGGCCCAGTGTAGGGATTCTACTGAGGTACTCACCTTCACCATCTATTAACTACAAAGGGCTAGAATGCACTTATGTATGTATATATACAGTATATATATATATATATATATATATATATATATACATACACCGTTGTATGCAAACGTTTAGGCACCCCTGACAATTTCCATGATTGTCATTTATAAATAATTGAGTGTTTGGATCAGCAATTTCATTTTGATCTATCAAATAACTGAAGGACACAGTAATATTTCAGTAGTGAAATGAGGTTTATTGGGTTAACAGAAAATGTGCAATATGCATCAAAACGATATTAGACAGGTGCATAAATTTAGGCACCCTTGTGATTTTGTTGATTTGAATACCTGTAACTACCTAGCACTGATTAATTGGAACACACAATTGGTTTGGTGAGCCCATTAAGCCTTGAACTTCATAGACAGGTGGATCCAATCATGAGAAAAGGTATCTAAGGTGGCCAATTGCAAGTTGTTGTTCTCTTTGACACTCCTCTGAAGAATGGCAATATGGGGGCCTCAAAACAACTCTCAAATGACCTGAAAACAAAGTTTGTTCAACATTATGGTTTAGGGGAAGGCTACAAAAAGCTATTGCAGAGATTTAAGCTATCAGTGTCCACTGTGAGGAACATAGTGAGGAAATCGAAGACCACAGGCACAGTTCTTGTTAAGGCTAGAAGTGGGAGGCCAAGTAAAATATCGGAGAGGCAAAGGCAAAGGATAATGAGAAAGGTCAAAAACAGCCAACAGAACACCTCCAAAAACCTACAACATCATCTTGCTGCAGATGGTATAACTGTGCATTGTTCAACAAATCAGCGCACTTTGCACAAGGAGAAGCTGTATGGGAGAGTGATGCGGAGGAAGCCTTTTCTGCACACACGCCACAAACAGAGTCGCTTGAGGTATGCAAACGCACATTTGGACAAGCCAGCTTCATTTTGGGAGAAGGTGCTGTGGACTGATGAAACAAAGATTGAGTTATTTGGTCATAACAAGGGGTGTTATGCATGGCGGCAAAAGAACACAGCGTTCCAAGACAAACACTTGCTACCCACAGTAAAATTTGGTGGATGTTCTATCATGCTGTGGGGCTGTGTGGCTAGTGCCGGTACTGGGAATCTTGTTAAAGTTGATGGTCACATGGATTCCACTCAATATCAGCAGATACTTGAGCATAATGTTGAGGAATCTGTCACAAAGTTGAAGTTACGCCGGGGCTGGATATTTCAACAAGACAACGACTCAAAACACACCTCAAAATCTACTCTGGCATTTATGCAGAGGAACAAGTACAATGTTCTGGAATGGCCATCCCAGTTCCCAGACCTGAATATCATTGAAAATCTGTGGGGTGATTTGAAGCGGGCTGTCCATGCTCGGCAACCATCAAACCTAACTGAACTTGAGATGTTTTGCAAGGAGGAATGGTCCAAAATATCTTCACCCAGAATCCAGACACTCATTACAGGCTATAGGAAGCATCTAGAGGCTGTTATTTCTGCTAAAGGAGGCACTACTAAATATTGATGCAATATTGCCCAAATGTATGCACCTGTCTATTTTCGTTTTGATGCATATTGCACATTTTCTGTTAATCCAATAAACCTCATTTCACTACTGAAATATTACTGTGTCTTCAGTTATTTGATAGATCAAAATGAAATTGCTGATCCAAACACCTAATTATTTATAAATGAAAATCATGGAAATTGTCAGGGGTGCCTAAACTTTTGCCTACAATTGTATATATATATTTAGACATGTACTAAATGTATTGCTATGTTAAAGCCCTTTGTCTGACTTTTTTTGTAACACGAGACCTTTGAGGCCTTGTAACTTTTTTCTGCAATATTTTTTTTAAATAATTTTTTATTAGATAGTGTTATTATGAGTATAACTGTACTTTGTAATATATTTTTGATGTGTTTTGTAACACATTTTTACCAGAGCACCGAGGAGGCGGTAATTATTCAAGAGTAAATTGCAATTGCGTTCCCGAACTTCCAACTTGTAATACGAGCGTTAAACCCATTACCGCAATAAACCCTAGCATCAGCACACCTCCTCTGTGATAGACTGGGAGGGTGTCGCAAAGCATAATATGGCTGGACATAACAGGATGTGTTGCTTAGCAACCGAAAATAGAAACAATACTGAACAGAAGATGCCTAACTATGCGCCAATATTAAGTAGTAAATGCTACAGATCGTGATATATGTGAGCGAGGCAACCTTTCAGGAACTGCAAACTCTCAGCTAGATTAAGAGTTTTGTGTTATGAGTGAAAAAGCATTGTTATGCTTCATAATGCTGCTTTTTCCCTAACACCACTATTACAAGTCTTGTAGGTATAGGTGTACCGCACACCTTTTTGGCCGCCACACAACATCAGTACCGCACTTTTAAAAAAGTCCTTTTTCAATGGGACTTCCGTAGCGCCGGTATTACGAGTTTGCCTGGGAGGTCAAAAAATGAGCAGTACACCCTATACTGACAAGATCTGTACCGCCATCAAAAGTCAGTAGTTATGAGTTTTACGTTACAAAACTGTACTGGAAGGGCTATTTTTAGAGCTGGTGGATGACAGCTATCTGCCCTCAATATTGAATTCCGATCAGTGGCCTTTTGGAATAAAGTCGTGTTAAGCCTGTTCCCATTTTTGAAAATCCTTAGGTCTAGAAAGTCACTGACCGTATCAGAATTGATTTTGAACTTTAAATTAGGCTGGTGATCATTAAGCTGACCAAACCACTCTGTCATTAGTCCCTGACCAGATGACAAGTAGATCATCAATATATCTCTTGAACAGTTTGATGTGTGGGCAGTTGAAGAAAGAGTTGCCATACATTTCAAATTCTGCCATATATATATTGGCGTAAGATGGGGCCACATTTGACCCCATCGCCGTGCCTGCTGCTTGAAGATAAAACTGTTGTTTAAACCTGAAATAATTGAACTTTAGACAGAATTCCGGTAATTGCATCAATACCTCTATTGGGGGACCCACATACGGGTATCTGTTCAGGTGTTTACATACTGCCTCAATCCCTTCCCCATGTGGGAAAATTGTATACAGACTATTGACATTGAGTGTTACAAGTATGTCAGTAGTCGTTACAATGCAGCTCTCTTATTTAAGTAATCAATAACCTCAATTGAATCCAAAATAAAGGATAGTATATTTTGCACTAATGGTTGTAGTGTAGCATCCAGGAAGGTTGAAATTGGCTGTAAAATTGAGCCTCTTGCGGAGACAATTGGTCTCCCCGGTGGATGGCATGGATCCTTGTGTACTTTAGGAAGAGTATATAGGATCGGTGTCACTGGGAAATCCACTCTTAAGTATGCTGCCAGGTTCTTGTTGATCCAATCCTGTTGTTCAAGATCTGAAATTAATCTATCGATTTCACCTTTGAATCGTGTACCTAAGGGTCTCACCCATTTTGATTTGCAATGTTTTTTGTAAATTTGACATTTTGTGAGCTGATTGTTATTGACATCTTTAATAATGTTTTAGTATGAGTATACAGTGTATTATATTCCAGTACTAACAAGAATAGTGATCACATTGTGTCCAACACCTTGGTCTTTATTGACAGTCCTTTTGGGCTAACTATATATATTTGCATATTTGCATTTTTACATGTGTCTGCATATTTTTGTATAGTACTGTATATTTTTGTAACTATCTTTGCTCAAGTTTATTCCCACATTTGTACCCTTTATGTATCTATGTATTTATGGTCATTTTTGGCTATATTATTTTCTAAGTTTTCAACATGCGCTGAGTTCTATGTGAATAGCAGTTTGGATACGCTACACATAGTGATGTACGTTTTTGGGCTAATAGGCACATTTAAGTATGTTTGTTACTACGTTTCAGGATTTAACTGCCATACAGCTAGATTACAAGTTTGGCATTATGAGTATAATGCTGCTTTTTCCCTAATGCTGCTATTACGAGTCTTGCAGGTATAGGTGTAACGCACATTTAGTTGGCCATCACGCAACGTCAGTACCGCACTTTTAACCTCTTAAGGACATATGACGGAATTTTTCCGTCATAAAACAATTGAGCAAACTGAAAGCTGTGTCCTTAAAGGGTTAAAAAAGTCCTTTTTCAATGGGACTTCCATAGCACCGGTATTACGAGTTTTGCCTGGGAGGCCCAAAAGTGAGAGGTACACTCTATACCGTCAAGATTCGTACCGCCATCTAAAGTCAGTAGTTATGAGTTTTAGGTTACAAAGCTGTACCATAAAACTCATAACTAAAGTGTTAAAAAGTACACTAACACCCATAAACTACCTATTAACCCCTAAACAGAGGCCCTCCCGCATCGCAAACACTATAATAAAAATATTAACCCCTAATCTGCCGCTCTGGACATCGCCGCCACTTAAAAAATGTATTAACCCCTATTCCACCGATCGCTGACGTCGTCGCCACTATAATAAAATTATTAACCCCTAAACCGTCGCCCTGCCGCATCAAAAACACTATTTAAAATAATTAACCCCTAATCTGCTGTCCACCCACTCCGCCGCTATAATAAACCTATTAACCCCTAACCTTAACACCCCCTAACTTAAATATAATTAAAATAAACCTACTATTAGTAACTAAAAAATTCCTATTTAAAACTAAATACTTACCTATAAAATAAAACCTAAGCTAGCTACAAAATAACTAATGGTTACATTGTATCTACAGTGGATATAAAAAGTCTACACACCCCTGTTAAAATGTCAGGTTTCTGTGATGTAAAAAAATGAGACAAAGATAAATCATTTCAGAACTTTTTCCACCTTTAATGTGACCTATAAACTGTACAACTCAATTGAAAAACAAACTGAAATCTTTTAGGTAAAGGAAAATAAAAAACTAAAATAATATGGTTGCATAAGCGTGAACACCCTTTTATAACTGGGGATGTAGCTGTGTTCAGAATTAAGCAATCACATTCAAAATCATGTTAAATAGGAGTCAGTACACACCTGTCATCATTTAAAGTGCCTCTGATTAACCCCAAATAAAGTTCAGCTGTTCTAGTAGGTCTTTCCTGACATTTTGTTAGTCGCATCCTACAGCAAAAGCCATGGTCCGCAGAGAGCATCTAAAGCATCAGAGGGATCGCATTGTTTAAAGGTATCAGACAGGAGAGGGTAGAAAAGAATTTCCAAGGCATTAGATATACCATGGAACACAGTGAAGACATTCATCATCAAGTGAAGAAAATATGGTGCAACAGTGACATTACCAAGAACTGGATGTCCCGCCAAAATTGATGAAAAGACGAGAAGAAAACTGGTCTGGGAGGCTGCCAAGAGGCCTACAGCAACATTAAAGGAGCTGCAGGAATATCTGGCAAGTACTGGCTGTGTGGTACATGTGACAACAATCGCCCGTATTCTTCATATGTCTGGGCTATGGGGTAGAGTGGCAAGATGGAAGCTTTTTCTTACAAAAAAAAACATCAAAACCTGGCTAAATTTTGCAAAAACACATCTGAAGTTTCCTAAATGCATGTTGCAAAAGGTGCTCTGGTCTGATGAAACCAAAGTTGAACTTTTTGGCCATAATTCCAAAAGATATGTTTGGCACAAAAACAACACTGCATATAACCAAAAGAACACCATACCCACAGTGAAGCATGGTGGTGGCAGCATCATGCTTTGGGGCTGCTTTTCTTCAGCTGGAACTGGGGCCTTAGTCAAGGTAGAGGGAATAATGAACAGTTCCAAATACCAGACAATATTGGCACAAAACCTTCAGGCTTCTGCTAGAAAGCTGAACATGAAGAGGAACTTCATCTTTCAGCATGACAACGACCCAAAGCATACATCCAAATCAACAAAGGAATGGCTTTACCAGAAGAAGATAAAGTTTTGGGATGGCCCAGCCAGAGCCCAGACCTAAATCCAATTCAAAATCTGTGGGGTGATCTGAAGAGGGCTGTGCACAGGAGATGCCCTCGCAATCTGACAGATTTAGAGTGGTTTTGCAAAGAAGAGTGGGCAAATCTTGCCAAGTCAAGATGTGCCATGCTTAAAAACTCCTACCCAAAAAGACTGAGTGCTGTAATAAAATCAAAAGGTGCTTCAAAAAAGTATTAGTTTAAGGGTGTTCACACTTATGCAACCATATTATTTTATTTGTTTATTTTTATTTCCCTTTACCTAAAAGATTTCAGTTTGTTTTTCAATTGAGTTGTACAGTTTATAGGTCACATTAAAGGTGGAAAAAGTTCTGAAATGATTTATCTTTGTCTCATTTTTTACATCACAGAAACCTGACATTTTAACAAGGGTGTGTAGACTTTTTATATCCACTGTATCTTAGGTTTTATTTTTATTTCACAGGTAAATTTGTATTTATTTTAACTAGGTAGAGTAGTTAGTAAATAGTTATAAACTATTTACTAGCTACCTAGTTAAGGTAAATACAAATTTACCTGTAAAATAAAACCTAACCTGAGTTACACTGAAACCTAACATTACAATAAAATTAAATACATTAAATTAACAAAATACAATTATCTAAAGTTCAAAAAATAATAAACACTAAATTACACAAAATTAAAAAGAAATTATAAAAAATAAAAGTGAACTATTCCTAATCTAATAACCCTATCAAAATAAAAAAGCCCCCCAAAATAGAAAAACCCCTAGACTACACTAAACTGCCAATGGCCCTTAAAAGGGCCTTTTGCAGGGCATTGCCCCAAAGAAATCAGCTCTTTTAGCTGTAAAAAAAAAAGTACAAACAACCCCCCAACAGTAAAACCCACCACCCACACAACCAACCCCCCCAAATAAAATCCTATCTAAATAAACCTTAGCTCCCCATTGCCCTGAAAAGGGCATTTGGATGAGCATTGCCCTTAAATGGGCATTTAGCTCTTTTACAGTGTCCAAACCCTAAGCTAAAAATAAAACCCACCCAATAAACCCTTAAAAAAACCTAACACTAACCCCTGACGATCCACCTACAGCCAATAGGATTGAGCTTGCATTCTATTGGTTATTCCAATCAACCAATAGAATGCAAGCTCAATCATATTGGCTGATTGGATCAGCCAATAGGATGAAAGCTCAATCCTATTGGCTGATTGCAACAGACAATAGGATTTTTTCCCCTTAATTACTATTGGCTGATAATATTCTAATATAATATATATAATATTCATAAATATATAATATTCAGCCAATCGGAATGTAAGGGACGCCATCTTGGATGACGTAATTTAAAGGGAAACTTCATTCTTCAACAGACGTCGGAAGAAGAGGATTCTCCGCGCCGGCTGTCTTGAAGATGGACCCGCTCCTCACCGGATGGATGAAGATAGAAGATGCCGTCTAGATGAAGACTTCTGCCCGCTTGGATGAAGACTTCTGCCGGTTTCGATGAGGACTGCTGCCCGCTTGGATGAAGACTACTGCCACCTGGATGAGGGTGGATGTCCACTGTCCAGTCTTCAAAAAGTGTAAGTGAATCGTCGGGGGTTAGTGTTAGGTTTTTTTAAGGGTTTATTGGGTGGGTTTTATTTTTAGCTTAGGGTTTGGGCACTGTAAAAGAGCTAAATGCCCTTTTAAGGGCAATGCCCATCCAAATGCCCTTTTCAGGGCAATGGGGAGCTTAGGTTTATTTAGATAGGATTTTATTTGGGGGGTCTGGTTGTGTGGGTGGTGGGTTTTACTGTTGGGGGGTTGTTTATACTTATTTTTTACAGGTAAAAGAGCTGATTTCTTTGGGGCAAAGCCCCGCAAAAGGGCCTTTTAAGAACCATTGGCAGTTTAGTGTAGGCTATTTTTTTTTTATTTTGGGGCAGGCTTTTTTATTTTGATAGGGCTATTAGATTCGGAGTAATTCGTTTTATTTTTGATAATTTCTTTTTTATTTTGTGTAATTTAGTGTTTATTATTTTTTGTAATTTAGAAAAATGTATTTTGTTAATTTAATTAATTTTATTTTATTGTAATGTTAGGTGTTAGTGTAACTAAGGTTAGGTTTTATTTTACAGGTAACTTTGTATTTATTTTAACTAGGTAGCTAGTACATAGTTAATAACTATTTACTAACTAGTCTACCTAGTTCAAATAAATACAAACAGCTGTGAAATAAAAAATAAAACCTAAGATAGCTACAATGTAACTATTAGTTATATTGTAGCTAGCTTAGGTTTTATTTTACAGGTAAGTATTTAGTTTTAAATAGGAATTAGTTAGTTATTAATAGTAAGTTTTATTTAGATTTATTTTAATTATATTTAAGTTAGGGGGTGTTAGGGTTAAACTTAGGGTTATGTTAGGGGTTAATATATTTATTTAGAGTTAGTGATTTAGGAGGCCAGAGGTTAATAACTTTAGTATAGTGGCGGCGGCGACATTGGGGACGGCAGATTGGGGGTTAATACATTTTTATAGGTGGCGGCGACGTTGGGGGCAGCAGATTAGGGGTTAATAAGTGTAGATAGGTGGCAGCGACATTGGGGGCGGCAGATTAGGGGTTAATAAGTGTAATGTAGGTGTCAGCAATGTCAGGGGCAACAGATTAGGGGTGTTTAGATTCAGGGTTTATGTAAGGGTGTTAGGTTTAAACATACATTTTTTTTCCCCATAGACATCATAGGGGTGCGTTACGGAGCTTTATATCCGCGATTGCAGGTGTTAGGCTTTTTTTGTGCCGGCTCTCCCCATTGATGTCTATGGGGAAATCGTACACAAGCACGTCAAAATACTGCTTGTATTTGGGTACAGTATGGAGCTCAATGCAACCATATTACCCGCACAAGCCGGGTTTTTGCAAACCTGTAATAGCAGCGCTATTAAAGGTGAGCGGTGAAAATAACTTGCAAGTTATTAGTGAGCCAGCCATAATGCAAAACTCGTAATCTGGCTGATAGTTTGCAGTTTCTGAAAGGTTGCCTCGCTCACATATATCACGATCTGTAGCATTTACTTCTTAATATTGGCGCATAGTTAGGCATCTTCTGTTCAGTATTGTTTCTATTGCGGTTGCTAAGCAACACATCCTGTTATGTCCAGCCATATTATGCTTTGCTTTTATTTTTGGCATTTTTGGCTCACCATAGTCAATCCCGCACATGCTCAGTAGTGTGTTAATTGGTGGTGGGGTATTTAAGGAGTAAGTTTTGTTCTTTGTTCATGTATGTCTGTCTGAGGAAGGGGCACCACCCAAAACGTCACAATAAACTGACTGATTTGATTCCAAATGGTGAGTGCCTTTGCCTATGTTGTTTTGATGTATACTTGGTCTGCATAGAGCACCCCAGAAGTTGTTTGCATATTCTGCATTGCCTGCTATTGAGTGCCAACCCCTGCTTGCTTTACAATATACTGTATATATATATATATATTAGAACTAAAAATAGCAATAGGGAGAGAAACTATATTCTTCAAAAACACCTAATAAATAGTGTTTATAAATTTGAAAAAACTAACAGAATTTAATACCTAGCCAGTGTTTAGCTGAACATAGACCTGGTGCAGACCCCAAAATAAATTATATAGATTCAGTATATTTTTATAGAAGAAAAATATATATACATAGCAGAGCTGTATGAGAATACTATGTGTAAAGAAGGGGAATACAGCACTCAGCACAAAATACAATACTATTACAAAGGTTGTATGTTGGTCACTTCCAGCACCCCTGGTTTTCAAAAAGTGTTCACTGGCTTTAATTCCTGCCTCATGTGGAATTGATGAGTAGAGGCTCTCTATGTCAAGGGATACAAGGATTGTATTGGGGGAGACAGTTACATCGTCCAATTTGCGCAAAAGATCTGGGGTATCCTTTACGTAAGAAGGAAGGGAAAGAAGAAAAAAGAAAGAAGAAACTATATTAATAAGAACTATATTAGATTCATAACCACTTACAACTGCCAATGGCAAAATATAAGAGAGATTTTGTCACACAACTGGCATTTACTTTCCCTTGATGACAAAATTGTAGAAAAAGTTGGAAGCAAACCTCTTTTGACTGCAAAGAAATCTCCTAACTTAAAGGATAAGTTAGTCAAAAGTAGATTTGTGAGGTCAGAACCAGATAAATGTTGGTTGAATAGACACCAACAAGTAAAAGGTAACTTTCCCTGTGGGCATTGCGTATACTGTCCCTATATGCGCAAATGTAAAACATTTTCAGCAAATACTGGGAAACATTTTGACATTAGATGCTTCTCTAATTGTAACACCGTTGGTGTGGTATATCTCCTGAGCTGCTCCTGTCCCCTGTTCTATGTAGGTAAAACCAAACGCATGTTCAAGGACAGGATACAGGAGCACCGGGATGATATCCTTTATGAGAGAGACACTAGTGTAGCACGACATTTCAAAGATGTCCACAATAGTAATACTTCCTCCTTAAAGTTCGTAGCAATTGATCAGGGAATCATGAATGGTAGAGGTGGGGACAATAATGCTTGTCTTCTTAAAAAAGAAGCAAGATGGACATATGTGCTTCAGACAGTGTCCCCTCTTGGCCTGAATGAGAGAATAGAATATGGATCCTTCTTAAACTAAAATAGTTTTCCTAGCGAATACAGATAGTATTATATAGCTAAATACATAATTACTTCTTCATACTATTTTATTCACAATCCTTATCATTTATATAACTAATATCTATGGAATAATCAAGGTGGAAAGGAATTTCCTTAGCTTACAAGCTGCATCTCAGCCAATCCATAGGATTTAAGTACTGTAAGTGGTAACAATGGTACTCCTTAAATTAAGGCATAATGCGAACAAGTCGCTATTATTTTTCTAACACTTTGTATAGTCTAATCATTAATTTACTCTAGACCTTTTGTCTAGATACACAGGAAAATAATTAGTTTCACTTTGTGTGTCCTTTTGACATAGTTTGCTTCAAGCTCTGCACACTTCGGTTTTCTTCTAAATGCCATGATTTTTTGTTTCCTTCCTAACTTGCTACTAACCTTGCTTAACCGCCAGAGATATATCACACTGTATTTTTATCTATATCAACCCTGTGCCTGTTGATGTTCTGTATAGGTAAATATTAAAGTGAAGTAGAAGGGTAAACGAACAGCGTTTCTTAAAACTAGGTGTCACACCTTTAACAAAGATAATGGGCTGGTATAAACACACCTCTCTATACTGGCAGGTGAGCAATCAATAAAAGCAGCAAGTTCCATTCCTGATTGACAGTCCTGACGAGGCCCCGACCGCACAGCATTGTGGGGCGAAACGCGCGTCGACCTAATCATATTGAAGCAGCAGTAGATGCACCTGTAAAGATTGACGGGTGCATTTTCGAAAGGAGCCGGAAAAGTTTCTGTGGCAGAGGCGTAAGAAATCAGCTTACCGACATACGGAGTTTCAAGTCTGACCTGTGTTCTCTGGAGCAAAGATACAGACCGTTACCTGTTGGGAGTGAAAGGACGTCAGAGGAGGAATCCCGGTCCACTTACCTGAATGCCTCTTTGCCCAGCATACCCGGATCACGCTGCAACAAACAAGGTTGTATGCATTTGTTACAATTACATGTGCTGCTCAAGGATAATGAGCTGAAAATTGCTGAGATTGGAGATATCAGGCGAAATGATATTTGAGGACGCTCTTACCTCGATAATGTCAGTTTCGACCAGCAGTGTTTAATGCCTTATCAGTGACTTAGAGACTGTAAGCAATATACTACATCAAGTCTTTTCATCAGGACTTTACATAACAAGACTGATATATCTTTCAGTGTTCTCAGTCACTATTTGTTGACATTATCCGCTAACCTTTGTATCTATGTATCTCTGTTATTTTGTGGCTCATATTATGTCCTACGGTAATCTGTATACACATACATACTGTGGTCTATTTATCCACTTTAGTGGGGCCCCACATGTGCTATGACAATTGCATGCTAGCTTTGTTTCTATTAGGAATAAATATCATGGCTTTTTGAGTTAACCGAGGTGTGTCAGATGTTTTTTGTGTCTGGATATTAATGTTTCAGCCTGTAATCTGCATATCAGATCAATTAGGAGTATTTTGTGCTGAGTGCTGTATTCCCCTTCTTTACACATAGTATTCTCATACAGCTCTGCTATGTATATATATTTTTCTTCTATAAAAATATACTGAATCTATATATATATATATATGTCTATATACAAACCCAATTGCAAAAAAGTTGGGACAGTATGGAAAATGCAAAAAAAAAAAAAGAAAGAAAAAAGAGTCATTTGATAATTCAATTCACCCTGTACTATATTGAAAACACATTATTAACACATTATTTTATGTTTTACTTTGTGAATTTAATGTATTTTTTAAAATATACACTCATTTTAAATCTGATGACTGCAACACACTCCAAAAAAGTTGGGACAGTCAACTGTTTACCACTGTGTAACATCACCTTTTCTTTTAATAACACTTATTAAGTGTTTGGGCACTGAAGACACCAGTTGGCTAAGTTTAGCAATCAGAATTTCCTTCCATTCATCCATTATGCATGTCTTCAGCTGAGCAACTGTACAAGGCCTTTGTTACCTTATTTTGGGCTTTATAATGCACCACACATTCTCAATCGGAGGCAGGTCAGGACAGTAGGCAGGCCATGCTAGCACCCACTCTCTCTGCTTACGCAACCATGTGCTTGTAATCCGGGCAGAATGTGGTTTGGCGTTGTCCTGCTGTAAAGTGCAGGAACGTCCCTGGAAAATGCGACAACTGGATGGCAGCATATGTTGGTCCAAAATGTATACATATATTTCTGCATTAATGGTGCCATCACAAATATGCAAGGTACCCATGCCATGGACACTGACACACCCCCATACCATGACAGAAGCTGGCTTTTGGACCTGACGCGCTGATAACAGCTTGGATAGTCCTTTTCCTCTTTGGCCCTGAGAACATGACGGCTGTTTTTTCCAAAATCTATTTGAAATGTTGACTCGTTGGACCACAAAACATGATTCCTACAGACTCATCATGGTTTTTGAGACAATGACGTCTGAGGGATTGGAGATCACGTGCATTCAGAAGTGGTTTTCAACCTTGCCCTTTACGCACCGAGTTTTGACTGGATTCCTTGAATCTTTTAATTATATTGTGCACTGTAGAAGATGAAATGCCCCAAATCCTACCGATTTGTCTTTGGGAATGTTGTTCTCAAAGTGACGGCTTATTCGCTGATGCAGATTGGCACGCCTCGACCCATACTTGCTCTTGAAGGATTAGGCATTTTTGGAGACTCCTTATATACTACAAGATTGTCTCATCTGTTTCATATCACCTTCTTATTTCAACTTGTTATTTTGCTATTAGTCCTAATTTGCCCCTGTCCCAACTTTTTTGGAACGTGTTGCAATCATCAAATTTAATCATGTGTTTTCAATATATTACAGGGTGAATGGCATTTTCGAATGACTCTTTTTGTTTGTTTTTTTTGCATTTTTCATACTGTCCCAACTTTTTCGGAATTGGGATTGTATGTATACATATGTATTTATGTGTTTTTATGCTTAAATAAATACATATGTATAGAAATATATATTGTGTGTGTGTGTGTGTACAGGGAGTGCAGAATTATTAGGCAAATGAGTATTTTGACCACATCATCCTCTTTATGCATGTTGTCTTACTCCAAGCTGTATAGGCTCGAAAGCCTACTACCAATTAAGCATATTAGGTGATGTGCATCTCTGTAATGAGAAGGGGTGTGGTCTAATGACATCAACACCCTATATCAGGTGTGCATAATTATTAGGCAACTTCCTTTCCTTTGGCAAAATGGGTCAAAAGAAGGACTTGACAGGCTCAGAAAAGTCAAAAATAGTGAGATATCTTGCAGAGGGATGCAGCACTCTTAAAATTGCAAAGCTTCTGAAGCGTGATCATCGAACAATCAAGTGTTTCATTCAAAATAGTCAACAGGGTCGCAAGAAGCGTGTGGAAAAACCAAGGCGCAAAATAACTGCCCATGAACTGAGAAAAGTCAAGCGTGCAGCTGCCAAGATGCCACTTGCCACCAGTTTGGCCATATTTCAGAGCTGCAACATCACTGGAGTGCCCAAAAGCACAAGGTGTGCAATACTCAGAGACATGGCCAAGGTAAGAAAGGCTGAAAGACGACCACCACTGAACAAGACACACAAGCTGAAACGTCAAGACTGGGCCAAGAAATATCTCAAGACTGATTTTTCTAAGGTTTTATGGACTGATGAAATGAGAGTGAGTCTTGATGGGCCAGATGGATGGGCCCGTGGTTGGATTGGTAAAGGGCAGAGAGCTCCAGTCCGACTCAGACGCCAGAAAGGTGGAGGTGGAGTACTGGTTTGGGCTGGTATCATCAAAGATGAGCTTGTGGGGCCTTTTCGGGTTGAGGATGGAGTCAAGCTCAACTCCCAGTCCTACTGCCAGTTTCTGGAAGATACCTTCTTCAAGCAGTGGTACAGGAAGAAGTCTGCATCCTTCAAGAAAAACATGATTTTCATGCAGGACAATGCTCCATCACACGCGTCCAAGTACTCCACAGCGTGGCTGGCAAGAAAGGGTATAAAAGAAGAAAATCTAATGACATGGCTTCCTTGTTCACCTGATCTGAACCCCATTGAGAACCTGTGGTCCATCATCAAATGTGAGATTTACAAGGAGGGAAAACAGTACACCTCTCTGAACAGTGTCTGGGAGGCTGTGGTTGCTGCTGCACACAATGTTGATGGTGAACAGATCAAAACACTGACAGAATCCATGTATGGCAGGCTTTTGAGTGTCCTTGCAAAGAAAGGTGGCTATATTGGTCACTGATTTGTTTTTGTTTTGTTTTTGAATGTCAGAAATGTATATTTGTGAATGTTGAGATGTTATATTGGTTTCACTGGTAAAAATAAATAATTGAAATGGGTATATATTTGTTTTTTGTTAAGTTGCCTAATAATTATGCACAGTAATAGTCACCTGCACACACAGATATCCCCCTAAAATAGCTATAACTAAAAACAAACTAAAAACTACTTCCAAAACTATTCAGCTTTGATATTAATGAGTTTTTTGGGTTCATTGAGAACATGGTTGTTGTTCAATAATAAAATGAATCCTCAAAAATACAACTTGCCTAATAATTCTGCACTCCCTGTATATATATATATATATATATATATATATATATATATACATATATATATATATATATATATATATATATATATATACACACACACATATTTATATATAAATATATACATATTTAGACGTTTATATATACTGTATGTATTTATCTATCTCTGTGAGCCCTTATAATTTTTATTGCAATTGTTTTTTTTTCTTTTTTTATTAGACAGTGTTATTATGAAGGTAACTGTACTTTTAAATGTATTATTGGTGTATTTTAACCAGAGCTCTGAAGTCGCGCTATCCTGACACGCATTAAATTGTGCTTAAGCAAATGTGTTTACTTTTAACTCATAACATGCACGCTACTTCCAATGCACAAATAGAGCCGTGATAAACCCTTTCTCGCTTGCATACAACAATTAAAGTACCACTCCTAATCTATCCCTTAATTTGGCAAATTAGAGGACCTTTTCCTCCAACTAAAGCTTTGTCTGAAAGAAATTCAGGGAAGTCCAGTTTGTAACATAAACAAAAGCAGCTGTATAATGATCAATTTAAATAAACAATCTGCATTAAACTGTATTAAAACAAACTGCATGTTATTGATTTTTTATTCTAATTTAAGTCTAAATTGAGCTCTGTTGAAAGACCACAATAATCTTCCAAACAATAAATATGAGTCAGACTTTAAGATAGCTAAAGAAAAATGTTAAAATGGATTGCTGAGATGAAGACAAACATGGAACTGAAGGAGAAGGATCTAATGTCATCTCCAGAGAGAACCAAAACTAGTCTACTTTCAGGCCATCATTAACATTAAAGGGGAACTTTGATTCTAACAGTTTCCTGCTCATCTTGAGCAACTTTTCCCTCAAAAAGTCAATAAAATTATTAGGATACATATCCATTTATTTATCAAAAGATATGTCAAGGTATTTGAAATATTATTAAATAATATACAGAAGTATATTTGTCTTTATTTGGTAAGTCTGTGGATGCGCACACTGTTTGTAGAACAAAGGATTGTTTCTGGGAGATCTCACACACTCAATATGCTAAATCATGCAATTGTATAATTTAGCAAGGAACTGAAAATTAACACAGTTTCAGGAACCATCTGTATGATTGGCTGGGAACCAATGTTAAATGACAGCATCCTGATACCTAGAACAGGATACATGCCCATATATGTGTTTCCTCCAAGGGAAATGCCGATCCGTCTGAAGAGATGTGAAAAATGCAAGCATTTTTCAAAAGGGACTGGTAATTAGCACAGATTTGTTTGAGTGGCTCATGCTGTGTGGTTACTAACCCTGGAATATACCAGATGTGGTGATTAAGATAACACAGAGAAAACACATGACTTACATGCTTCCAACAACTGTAGTTAGATTTCAAATAAAATATAATTCCAGAAAAATATATATATTTTAATGGATATGAGATGTCTATTTATGTGATATAAAATATTAACATCTAAATATATATATATATGGAAAGTAAAAGATTGAATTATATATATATATATATATATATATATATATATATATATATATATATATATATATATGTGTGTGTATATTTAGAAGGCATGAATATCTTAGCCTCTGTGTGTTTAAGAACATGAATAGATGTTTATGGACCTGAAGAGAAGTGATTATTAACATTTATTTTTATTTCAGATCTACATAGACAGGATTGATGTATTCAGGAAGAAATACACAGAAATGTAACATACTATATCTGGATGAATGCAGTATATCAGGAGTTTTAAATACTACCAATCTGGAAATATAAAAATAGGCTGTTATTTCTATAGGAATGCCAGGATACTGATAAAATTATAATGCATTTTAAGGTAGTAATTAGCAGTATTAAATTGCCTTAATATAATAAAATGTTAATAATATAAAACACGATCTCATATCAAAACGATCAGGAAATTGATCTGATGCTGATTCATCTATAATTAATATTGGGAGAGATTAATACAAGAAATTATGGCAGTTATTACATAGTTTAATTAAATATTTCACTGTCTAAAAATGTTGGTTAAATGAATTTGCATGTATTGCTGTGTCTGTTTGTAATGCTGCCACCTAAGGGCCAATACCGGTAGGACAGTTAAGGGAATTAACTGTTCAAAAGATGCGTTGCCATAGTAAACATGCTCAACTCCGTTAAGGGCCAATCCAATCAGGTATTCCAAATATCCAATCAGAAGGGACCAGGAGGGCCACCCACAATTTACCCATGATGGAAAACTAATAAAAAGTGAATGCAATAGAGAGAAGGACAGATTTTCTGCTGAAGCTAAAACTTGTAACTGGTTCCTGCTGGGCGTGAAATACCACTTTACTCGAGCAAAGCTAATCTACCTTTCTCATTGATTGCGATATACACTTATTGGTGATCTGAGGTAAAATAATTCCTACCAAGGAATATTGGATATCGACTGCTTTTTACTCTGGTAACGTATTCAAGGTTATTGGTAAAACTATTAGTTAAATTCTAAGTCACTGCAGTTTAAAGTACAGTTAAAAGATTTAAAGAAGCAAATTGTATTTCAAGTTAATATTTTATAAGCCTAGGTATTGTTTAAATTTGTATCTGGTAGACTAAGTGATTTATCTAGGAAAGTTCTGGTGTTTTAAGTCAATATTGTATTAGGATAAATTGCAGTTAAATAGCATAATATATA
The DNA here is from genome assembly GCF_027579735.1 of Bombina bombina. NCBI lineage: Eukaryota > Metazoa > Chordata > Amphibia > Anura > Bombinatoridae > Bombina > Bombina bombina. The sequence goes on from NC_069500.1 coordinate 1,284,695,255, forward strand.
TATATTATCCTATTGTTTATAAACACTGTTTAGAATTGTATTGCTTGGATGTTAAAGGTTTTAATCCCATTGTGTTAACTAAATAAAAGGCTATTTATAAATAAGGCTGATTTGTGAAGGTATATTTTTCTGGGTTTTGTAAAAGGGATAGCATATCTTAATAGTTGGTTTTAACTTTATCATTTATTTTATATTCCTTTTATTGCAAATGTATTTCAAAAATGTTCATGGATATTAACTAAATAAAAGAGTTCAGGTATTTATATTAATTTTGTTGTCTTAGTAGAAGTATATTGATTGTGGGTTCAGTCTAAAGAAAGATTGTTAAATATATTCCCTGCCATATACTCACACCTTGTTGGGAGAATACTGCTGAGATTTTCATAAATATACTGACAGATAGTTCCTTACTAAATCCTAGATATAAATAAATAAGTTATATAAATGCATCTTATAAAATCAATGAATAGCTCTATTTGTAGAACAAGTGTTACGACATTAAAGGGACATAAAACCCAAGAATTTTATTTCATGATTCAAATAGAGAAACAATTTTAAACAACTTTCCGGTTTACTTATATTATCTAATTTGATCAGTCTCCTGGTATCCTTTGTTGAGGAAGCAGCAATGCACTAATGGGAGCTAGATGAACGCCGATAACATGATGCAAAAAGTTGTAGTAAAACAGGATAGCACTAGGCAAACTGTTTGCCTAGTGCTATCCTGTTTTACTACAACGTTTTGATGCTGTTTTTAACAATTTTGTGAATAAAGGAACTTTTGAATCAACTGCTACCTTTGGGACAGTACCTCTTTTTGTATTGATCTATCTACCTATCACCAGGATCCCACATCAGCAGTTTTCCTCAGGGCACCTATCATCCAGCAGTACTCCAGGAGGGTTCTATCCAGAAAACGGACTGGACGTAACAGAGAGGACACCAGACGCATCCCGCTGACGTCATAGCTGGCAGCCGAAGGCTGGGAGCACGGCGGCACAGGATTGAAGGACCGGAGTCCACACACACCCCGCAGAGGGAAGTGACCAGGTTGCATAGGTAAGTCCCCCACGAGAATCGGGGTTGTACCACATCCCACAGTCGGTGCAAAACGCTTAAGAGACTTAAGCGTTAGTGGTGTTTGGGTACTATTACCCTTGTTAGTGGGTTATCTACCTCCCACAGAAGGTTGTTGTTTGTGCATATAGGTGCAGCCACCAATCAGCAGCTCCAAAGCCCACCTAGGTATCATTTAAAAAAAAAAAGGATATCAATAGAACAATCCAAATGTGATTATAGAAGTACATTTGAAAGTTGTTTAAAATCACATGCTCTATCTGAATCATGAATTAAATCTTTTGGGTTTCATGTCTTTTTAAGTGGATGATCAACATTTTTGTTTGATAATTATCAGCCATTTTCATTGTTTAGCGGCAGAATTTTTTTATTATTGCTTTTCTGAAAAACAGCTCTGTACTAGACATGTGCTATTTCTGTTTGGTTGATCCCAATTCATTTTCTTAGTACTTAAAGGGACAATCTACTTGAAAATTGTTATTGTTTAAAAAGATAGATAATACCTTTATTACCCATTCCCCATTTTTGCATAACAAACTCTGTTATATTAATACTTTTTACCTCTGTGATTACCTGTATCTAATCCCTACAGTTTGCACCTTATTTCAGTGAATTTTTTTTTGCTTTTTACCATCTTTTATTTTAGCCAGTTAGTGATGGTTCTTGTAAAACCTTTCAAAATCCACAAAGGCAGCAGCAGAGTAACCAAATAATACATTTATTGGCACCAAAACATAACCACAATGTTTTAGGGTATTTTCCTTTAATCATGTGGATACACTGTGAACACAAACCTCTACCTTTTATATACAGGTTTAACTAACCCTTCATCAATTAATCATATTAGGTTTAAAACCTCACAGCTCCATCTAATGTACGTAACTGTACATAAAAATATATACACAAATCAGCCTATGACAGAAAAATGGACCAATCTAGGTCCCTATTCCCTTTAGTGGCAAAGTTCCTAATTTAATACAAATATACATATACTGCCCTCTTTTATGAACAAAAGTGCTAGTGCTGATCTCCTTTAGAGAAGGAGTTAGAATAAATACATTTAAATTACTAAATTACATAAAGGCTGCTACATCAATATCTATATTTAGACCTAGGGGCTGGAGTGTTTTAAGCTTATAGATCCACTTTGTTTCAAGTTTCCTTAGTTCTAACAACCTGTTTGGTTTGGACGGAGGGACCCAATCTATATGTTTTTAAGGCTTCGCCTTTTTTGTAAGTAAAGGTGGGTTTGTCATCTAAATGAGGCCCTAGGAGGGGATCTGATCTTAAAAGAGGCTAATGTTTTTTAAAAATGTTCTCTAACCTTTGAACCTTCATTATATGTGGTAATGAATCTTGTTGGATTGTTTTCGCTAGATTGGGATTTTATTAGTTCATTATGGATTTTAGTCCGTAATCCTTCTGGGCATGTGATTTCATAAGAAAAAAAATACTTTCTATCCATAGACATTGCCTTAAATTTAGCTTCTTGTATGACATCTTGGCTGTACCCTTTAGCCAAAAATTTAGACTCTAGAATTTTCGCTTCTGTTTCGAAGTCGGTTGTATGGGTGCAGTTTCTTTTTATTCAAAAAATTTACTATAGGGGACATTATTTATCTAGCACTTTTTATGTGCACTTTTCGCCTGTATGAAACTATTGCGATCTGTGGTTTTACGGTAATTTTTAACTGCTATCTTACCAGAATTATCTTTAAATAGTATCAAATCTAAGAATTCAATCTGATCTTTTGAATAAGATTTTGTAGATGATAGATTGACATTATTGCTGTTAATGTGGCTCACACATTTCTCTATTTCTTCAGACCCTCCTTTCCACAAAATAATAATTTCATCTATGTACCTGACATACGATAGTATGTTGCTAGTGTATGGGTTGTTTTTACAGACGTAGTTGTTCTTGAATGCCTTGACGTATAGGTTTGCATACAGTGGGGCAAATTTGGCCCCCATCGCCATTCCCCTTGTTTGCTACAGTAGCTTCCAAATACCATCTCCTAATACTTGACTTATGTTGATTGATGAGCTCTTGGGCCCTCCTAGTCGTCTCTCCTTCATAAAACAATCCACATGGGCATTTAACTAAATAAATAACATATTCACTGTTAAAGTTAAAGTAACCATTAATATTGAACTGTCTACCAGTGTGTGGATGTGTAAAAGAAGAGCCATCTATTTTTTTTTAAACATACAAAAAATCAAGTAGGCTGTCATTTACTTCCATTACAAAATAAAATCTGTTTATATGCTCGCTACCTGAGGCACCAGCTACTACTAAACATGTGCAAGAGTTCACCGTGTATACATAATATGAGTCTGTGATTGGCTAATGGCTGTCACATGATACAGGGGGCTGACAAATTATAATACATTTTAAAATTTGGCAGAAAAAAATCTACTGCTCATTTGAGAGTAAGTGCTATTGCATTGTCTTTTTATTATGCATTTGTTGATTATATAATTCTGTAGTGTTTAATACCCCTTTAAGCTGTATACGTTTTTTAAGCTTCTACCAATTTTCAGAGGTGCAAGGGAATAGACAACAGTAGGGATATGCACGGGAACATTTTTTGTTTCATCCAGAATTATCATTTAAAAATTGTTTTAGTTCAGGTTTGTTCATGGTCGCATAAAACTTTTTGTTTTAAACTACACTAGCCATTTGAAGCTGTAATCAGCTTTATTACCTTTAGTTTTGTCATAAGGGCTTAGCTCCTACTAGACATTTAACCCTACTTAAATAACTTTCTGACTTTAAAAATCTAATAAATAAATACAGACATACAGAGCTGGGTTAAAGGCCAATCCTGGCCGCATTTATTTATCATAAATAAATAAATAAATAAATAATAAACAATAAAACATAGGTGGCAGCATATGAGACTATAGAAAACCCCATATGACCAGAGGTCATGACCCGGTCTTGGAACGTGGGCCGACCCTGCAGAGTCTCGCCCCTAGCAGATGGTGCCAGATGCCCTAGAGGATCTTCAGCCGGCAGGCCCGTGGGACAGGGCACTCCCAGGGCATGACCTGGGGAGATCACCCCGCCCATTAGCCCAACTGTCACTACTGCAGACCCTGTACTGTAACTTGGGCCATGACCTCTCGCCCTTAGGAGATTCACATTTTTTCGGACTACTCCAACCAATAAGGCACCTGGGTATAAAGCCATACAGCAATATACTCCAGGGGAGAGTCAAAGCTACACAAACAGGTAAGGGCTTACCAAGACAAGGCCAACTAACCCTATCCCTGCCTATCCCAAGTCAGCAACCCTATGGAACCCATCACCCTCAATTTGCTGGCACCCATCAGACCTCTCTAAGGTCTTGTCAGTGCTAAAACTCACTGTTAACTCTGTCTCTTTTTTTATTTTATTTAACACAAAACAAGGAGAAGGGAGGGAGGGACAAGATTCTCCAAGGTCTCCAGAAAGAAGAAAGAGGCAGAGATGGACACTCCTCTCACTTAAGTAAGGTAAGGCTGACTCCTCCCCTTAACCTGCAACATTGTTGCAAAGCCTCCTAGGCTTACATGTCTGCAGAGGAGCAGGCCCTTAATTTCGTTTCTGGATACAGGCTCCCTGCAATTCCATAAGGGCTAGACATTTCACCCTACTTAAATAACTTTCTAACTTTTAACTCAAATAAACAAATACAGACACACAGAGCTGGGTTAAAGGCCAATCTTGGCCATGTTTATTTATCATAAATAAATAAATAACTAATAAACAATAAGCCATAGGTGGCAGCATGCGCGGCTATAGAAAACCCCATATGAACAGAGGTCATGACCCGGTCTTGGAACATGGGCTGACCCTGCAGAGTCTCGCCCCTAGCAGATGGTACCAGATGCCCTAGAGGATCTTCAGCTGGCAAGCCCGCGGGGTGGGGCACTCCCAGGGCATGACCTGGGGACATCACTCTGCCCATTAGCCTAACTGTCACCCCTGCGGTCCTTGTACTGTAACTTGGACCGTGACCTCTTGCCAAAAGAGAACCCTTCACTTAAGGTGAGCCAGGATTCTTTTGACGCCAACACTGATGCGACCCCATATCATTGCCACCTAGATGCAGGAGTATGATAAGGGGTTTGCACTGTGCTTCTTGAAGAAGAGAAGGCAATTCGCTCCAACTCAATCCTCTCTGGCCAAGCCACCTCAATGAAGCCGCAAAACCCAAGTGCTGCCTGTCTGGCATGGAAAGGGCCCGAATGGCTGCCCAGTGAATGTAGGAATGACCCACTATCCAGACTCTAGTGGGCCCTCTGACAACACCTAAAATAAATAAAGAGACAACATAAGGGTAAAGCCCCCTAAAATACAAAAAAACACTGAAAAACCGCCCACAAGAGCAACAATAAAACTAATTAATCCTTAACTGGGGGCCTAACATATGACCTGTACCTCTGCGATTTCCAGTGCCCTAATTGTTAATTCGTCTCCTCTGACCAGCCTAACGCAGCCGTGCTAGTTGCCGCCCCTATCCTAAATGAATGAGGAGTCAAGCGGATATCCCCTAAGCCTGCCCTCACTCTCACCCTACGCAATACTTCTGCAAACTGAAATTTGGTCAGGTTAGAACCATCCTCATGAACCAAAAGATGCTCACTACCCTGCGGTCTAATAGCTAAGAATACTCTGGTGCGGAGAATTGGGCAGATATCCCTTGAATCTGACGGTGGCAATGAGATCCAGGCCCCTTTAGCAACTTGGTCTGTCTTGGACCTAGGAATAAGCAACATCAGTACACTACCCGAACATGTTGGATCAGAATCCCTGTGCCCCTGCAAGCTTTGGAGCCCGCTATTACCTCCCCTGGGCACAGTACGCCAAAAAAAGCCAGCACAAAGGCGCATCTGAACAAACATGTTTCGTAGAGAGAGGTGCATACCTCACTCAAAGCTTCCACTAAGGCGGGCAAGCGCAAAAGAGTTATAGGCTCCCTGGTGTAGGACAGTCTGATCCCAGACCGGTCCCAACCCTTCACTACTTGCCTAATCAAAAAAGCTGCTGTGTGGTTCTGAAACCCATACTGCTTGTTAAAAAACAACAAGGCTGCCAACCTATTTCCCAAAGCACCCTTCTGCATCCCTTGCCCCCTCAGGCCCATAAGCCAATCAAGAAGAAGCCCTTGCGAGCTCGTCTGTGGAGATGACTCGTGTGCCCTGCAGAAACACCCCCAATCATACCAATGATGGCTGTATGCCCGCCATGTCGAAGGAGCCACCGTCGCCTGGATCAACAGAAGGATCAATGCCCAGTCTCTGCAATCTGCCATAAAAAAGGTGGACAGGGCAGCCCATGAGCTGAGGCTAAAGGGACCAATCTCACAAACAACCCCCACTGAAATCTGGAAAACTCCTCAGCTATCACCTTATTCATGCTTGGGATGTGTCGGGCCGCAAAGTGGATATTGAACTGCAAGCATCTAAATACTAGATGCCGCAGGTAATTCACCACCCCGGGGATGACGCTGACAACCGGTTAACGGTCAGCAAAGACTACGCTCAGGTTATACGTCCAGAAGACAATTGACCTGTTCTCTAGCTTGCGCCCCCACAATTCAACAGTGACCATAGTAGGAAAAAGTTCCAGGAGCATCAGATTACGTGTAAGCCCTTACTCTACCCAGTGTGAGGGCCACTGCCCAGCACTCCACACGCCCCTCAAGTAGGCTCCATATCCATGACCGCCCGCCGCTTCCATAAACAGATGAAGTGATTGACTCGCGATGGGAGCCTCCTGCCATAGGAGGATACTGTTAAAGTGCTGTAAATACAGCTCCCAAACCCTAAGGTCTGCCATCATCTCAGTAGAGATTTGAATCCTTTACTTCCCATCGCCACCGCCCTTAAGCGGCCCCTCAAAGCGCCTATTAAAGACGCGCCCCATGGGGATCACCCTGCAGGAGAAGTTTAGAAGACCCAGCAGCAACTGCAAAGCACCCATCCCACTGAAGCAGCCCTTCTGACTGCTCCCAGCAGATGCTGAATTTTGTCCTCAGGGAGACGACATAGCTTTTCCACAGTGTCAATCTCAATCCCTAAAAACGTGAGCCTAGTACAAGGCCCCTGGATCTTATCCAGTGGAACACTGAATTCCCCCATCATGCGTCGCATAACCTCCATAAAACCTGTTGCATTCCCGGGAGCCCGCTGGACCCACCAAAGAGAAGTCAACCAGGTAGTGGGCTCACACACCACCCCCCGCCACCGTTGCTACAGCCCACTGCAAAAATGAGCTAAAGGCCTCAAAATATACACATGAAACCGAGCAACCCATTGGGAGACATCTGTTAACATAGTACTTCCCCTCAAACTTGCAACCCATCAACCTAAAAGATGAAGGATGAATGGGCAGCAGCCGAAAAAGCAGACTCAATGTCCAGGTTAGCCATCAGGGCCCCATGTCCTGCATTTTTAACAAGCGACATGGCTTCATCAAAGGACTGGTACCTAACAGAGCTAACCTCTGGGGCTATTGTGTCATTCACCAACCTACCCCGTGGGTAGGAAAGGTGCTGAATGAGGCAAAATTTCCACGGCTCCTTCTTGGGCACTACCCCTAATGGGTAGATCACCATTGAAGGAATTGGCATCTCCTTAAATGGGCCTGTGAATCTGCAAAGGGATAGCTCCTTCGCTAACTTCTCTCTCATGACCTCAGGGTGCTCATATGCAGACTTGAGGTTCCTATGAGTAGCAGAGCCTACTACCTCCCCCTGAACCGGAATCTTAAACCCCTCCTGAATGTCCATACACAGTAGCTCCACTGCCTCCCGGGTAGGCAGCGAGCCAGGGCTTAGGCGCAACTAGCTTCAGAGGTGTTGGGGCCCTTTTTACCAACAGCATTTCTTAGCTGACCCCTACCTGCTGGCCCATCTCTCCTACGCTGACACTCGATGCCCAGATGTGGGCCCCCGCAGTATAAGCAAATGTGAAGAAAGGAGCAGAATGCTCCTTTGTCACATTGTTTTTCATTATACTTCCAGCACTCTCTGCCCCTTCTCTTAAGCGCCCCAACCAGCCTGGCAGGTCCAGTTCACTGTGGAGGCACAGGTGCCATGTTGCGCTCGTGCCAAAGCAGGGACCAAAGATCCAAATCCTTGGATCCAAAGGTCAGCAACGGATTGCCCACCATCTTACGACGGAATTTCGAATCGTAAGTCCTCCATACTCTGTCCCCAAAGTTCCGGTGCACTTGATCTATGAGGTCCCAGTATTTAAACAGATCTATAGCTAACTCCGGCCTAGCCTCAATATGACAGGTAGAGAACACGCAAAAACACCTCTGCCACTCCTCATAAGTGTTAGGGCATTTTACATGTTTAGGCCCCGTCCCGTCCACGCTCCGCTCTTTGTCCCTATAGGCCTCGACAGAGAGCTCAAAAATATTAAAGCATTTTCCTTTGCGGATTTTTGCAACCATCTTTGACTTCAAATGCCCATGTAAGGAATGTGCAAAACACGGATACGAATCCCCTTGCACTGCTGCCTTCCTAGCTGCTGCTCCCCCTTGCTCACTCACTAACTGACTGGCTACACTGCCCTGAAACTGACCTCCTCTGCGTTGTTGAGGGTGCCCCTGAGGCCCTGCCCTCGCTAAAGGTGCTAACAAGGGGACAGATGGAATCACAGTGCCAGGTAGGACTGCCCCTGAGACATCTCACTCCCCTACCCTGCCTAAGCACTGATACTTCCCTGCGCAGCATCCTGTACATCCTCCTCTGTCCCTTATTAACCAGCCCTAAATTCCTACCACTATCAGAATACAAGTCTGAATTGGAATCCCACTCGGGGCCTGTATAAAGGAAAGAACAGTTAACTCACCGGTACCTGCAGCTTCGGTCACAGCTCCAGTTCCTGCTGCACCTGTCGTTGATGCCTGTGACGTCCCCAGCTGGGGATCACCTGTGCCCCGTCTGGGGATCACATGTGCCCTTTGCCGACCAAACAGCCGACTGCTCCATGCCAGTTCCGGATGAACCCACCTGGAGGGGAGACATAAAGGAGAGGGGAATACCCAATCCAACCATGGCCTGTCGCCTGCCCCCATTAAACTAGTGTCATGGGGTTGAAGTCATCCTCCCAGGAGCTCTATCCCTCTCAGTCAACACTGCTCACAAATCACCTCCACCAGACTCATGCAACATGTCCGATGGGACCTGCTCTGCTATTGGTGCCAGCACAGCAGCGCCAGTCCCTGCACTCTGACCAATCAACATCGTTACACCACACTCACTATCTGACACTCCTCTGTTTATTCCCACACTGCCACTCGCCATTTCTGCCATCTGCACACTTACGGCTCATCTGTGCTGTGATTCCTTGCTAGGGATCTCTCCCCCCAAAGTTACAGACCTCCCAGGCCTACTAGGCCCCAATTGAGATGCTCCTCTTTTTATCCCTTTTTCTATGCCTCTGCCTTGTGAGGAGGGCACAGCCCCTAGTCTCCTGTGCCAAGCTGCTTCAGCATTTTTTAAAGCCTTTGCAGAGCGTTGCGCAGCGGAGCCCATGGTTTTGGTTACCCCCTTCTTACCTGCCTGTCCTGTCTTCTTCCTGGATGCTCCAATCACTGACAAACCCGCCGCTGTCGATGCCTCCAAGCTCGGACCGGAAATTACGTCATCTGCACCACCCGTCGGAAGTCCGGAACTGGTAGTGACATCAGCGATCATCAATGCAATGGGGCTTAGTTGAGCCTCCGGTACCGGAGCTACGCCAGCGGGCAGGGGAGAAGCCACCACCGGAGGAGTTGCCGCCTGAGACAGGTCTGCTACGCCATGCGGCAGCAGTCCACTGACAGCCCTAAATATTCCAGCACCAAACCGGATGTGGAAAGGGCCCCGATCCCAGCCGCGAGCACTCCCTCTAACCCACTCTGTCACACCGGGGAATCCCTGACACCCTGGACCCCGGAGAGGGAGGGGAGCTCCATACTAGGCCCTGCAGGGGGGAGGGATAGGGGAGAGGGGGAACTGTTCAGGCCTACCAGGGGAAGGGATGGCCTATTAGTAGAAGCCCCAGTCCCATCACTTATCTGTATATTTCCAGGTGTCCCTCCACTGCATCCCTGAACCATTTTGGAGGAACCGACGCCCGTCTGTCATGCACCATTCTGACCAGACACACAAGATTCTCCAAGGTCTCCAGGAAGAAGAAAGAGGCAGAGATGGACACTCCTCTCACTTAAGTAAGGTAAGGCTGACTCCTCCCCTTAACCTGCAGCATTGTTGCAAACCCTCCTAGACTTACATGTCTGCAGAGCAGCAGGCCCTTAATTTCGTTTATGGATATAGGCTCCCTGCACTTCCATTTTATGTACTTTTTTAACCTATTTTTTTTGTTTATACATCAATTTTTTGTACACAGCACTTTTGGTAAAACTAAAAAATGTACTTTGGGACTGCTGCTGACTGTGATGGCTATGGACACTTCTGGTGGTTTAGCCACAGTAACAATGTGGTGGTAATTGCACTGTTACTTTTTTAAGTGGGTCAGACTCAGTTTTTGGTTGTGCAAAACTGGGGAATAGGTAATAAAGGGATTATCATTTATTTCAAACGATAAAAACTCTGGTGTAGATTCCCCCTTTAATAAACAGATCAAAGTATATCTGGCCCATGCATTGTATTTGAACAACAAGCATTTGAAAACAATGGATTATGTAAATAAAATCAAAACAAACAAATAAATAAATCAAGAAAATCATTTAATTCATGATCATCTTTCAATAACAAAAATAAAATATAAGCATTGTTTACATGAATATGTGAATATATATATATATACAGTATTATAAGACATTCATATATATTTACAAAAGAAAAACAAATAAATAAAGGTCTATTTTTTAGACCTCTTAGAGGCAGGCGGAGAATAAGGAGGTGATCTCTCCTGAGCAGACCTTAATAATTGATTCAGGGTCCCCTGAATCAAAAGCATCAGATTATTTTGAAAATTCCTATTATCAAGGTCTGCTCTCTCCCTACGTTCCTACTCCCTGTGCTCTATGGCTATCCTGATCCTGTCTACAGCTATCCTCTCCCTATCTAATTCTAATCTCTCCCTATCTAGTGCTATTCTCTCCCTATCTATCACTATTCTCTCCCTATCTATCACTATTCTCTCCCTATCTATCACTATTCTCTCCCTATCTATCACTATTCTCTCCCTATCTATCACTATTCTCTCCCTATCTATCACTATTCTGTCCCTATCTATCACTATTCTCTCCCTATCTATCACTATTATCTCCCTATCTATCACTATTCTCTCCCTATCTATCACTATTCTGTCCCTATCTATCACTATTCTCTCCCTATCTATCACTATTCTCTCCCTATCTATCACTATTCTGTCCCTATCTATCACTATTCTCTCCCTATCTATCACTATTCTGTCCCTATCTATCACTATTCTCTCCCTATCTATCACTATTCTCTCCCCATCTATCACTATTCTGTCCCTATCTATCACTATTCTCTCCCCATCTATCACTATTCTCTCCCTATCTATCACTATTCTGTCCCTATCTATCACTATTCTGTCCCTATCTATCACTATTCTGTCCCTATCTATCACTATTCTGTCCCTATCTATCACTATTCTCTCCCTATCTATCACTATTCTGTCCCTATCTATCACTATTCTCTCCCTATCTATCACTATTCTCTCCCTATCTATCACTATTCTGTCCCTATCTATCACTATTCTCTCCCCATCTATCACTATTCTCTCCCTATCTATCACTATTCTGTCCCTATCTATCACTATTCTGTTCCTATCTATCACTATTCTGTCCCCATCTATCACTATTCTCTCCCTATCTATCACTATTCTGTCCCTATCTATCACTATTCTGTCCCTATCTATCACTATTTTGTCCCTATCTATCACTATTCTGTCCCTATCTATCACTATTCTCTCCCCATCTATCACTATTCTCTCCCTATCTATCACTATTCTCTCCCCATCTATCACTATTCTCTCCCTATCTATCACTATTCTGTCCCCATCTATCACTATTCTCTCCCTATCTATCACTATTCTGTCCCCATCTATCACTATTCTCTCCCTATCTATCACTATTCTGTCCCTATCTATCACTATTCTCTCCCTATCTATCACTATTCTCTCCCTATCTATCACTATTCTGTCCCTATCTATCACTATTCTGTCCCCATCTATCACTATTCTCTCCCTATCTATCACTATTCTGTCCCTATCTATCACTATTCTCTCCCTATCTATCACTATTCTGTCCCTATCTATCACTATTCTCTCCCCATCTATCACTATTCTCTCCCCATCTATCACTATTCTGTCCCTATCTATCACTATTCTGTCCCTATCTATCACTATTCTGTCCCTATCTATCACTATTCTCTCCCTATCTATCACTATTCTCTCCCTATCTATCACTATTCTCTCCCTATCTATCACTATTCTCTCCCTATCTATCACTATTCTCTCCCTATCTATCACTATTCTGTCCCTATCTATCACTATTCTGTCCCTATCTATCACTATTCTCTCCCTATCTATCACTATTCTCTCCCTATCTATCACTATTCTCTCCCTATCTATCACTATTCTCTCCCTATCTATCACTATTCTGTCCCTATCTAATTCAATGCCCCTCTCTAGGATCTGCCCCTGTTGCTGCACATATTCTGCTGGACAAATCCTCCTATTGCCCCAAGAAACTCCTGGTGATCAGCCCTTTACTGTCTCCCCATATTCACCATTTCATGCATTGCTGCATCTTCTGGGTGAATCACCTGATGTTGTTCAGGGTCAGGAGCAGCAGGGCCAGGAGCAGTAGGAGCCAAGTTTTCCTGCTCCTCGGATTCCTGAGACGTCTCCCTGGATGTGCTCAGATTGTTCATACATATTTCTCTCATCTCCCGCAGAGCAATCGTCAGCTCCTCTGAGATTCGATGAGCACATTCTGTATCTAAAGAAAATGTAAAATAACATTATAATCACATGTAATTTCAAGGGAAGGATTAAAGGGATATGAAAGTCAAAATGAAACTTGCATGATTCAGATAGAACATGTAATTTTAAGACACTTTTATATTTTATTCTTAAATGTGCTTCGTTCTCTTGGTATCCTGTGTTGATGTATTATATGCTCTTTCCAAATCGTGAAAGCAATCTTTTGTGTTTCCTGTCCCTTTAATTGTTTTTCAATCATTTTATCCTGCTATGTAAATTTAGAATGACTAAACCACACCATTTTCTCTTTTAAACTTGCATTGCTTCTAATGACTGATTAACTCTTTACATGCAACAACACAAGATTAACTATATGGCACACCTGATATTCAGCTAGATTATGAGTTTTGAGCGCTATAGGGATTTTAACGACCGCCACAAAAGCGGCATTATTTCACCTTCCTATAGCGCTGCTATTACAAGTTTTAAAAAAGCAGGCCTGTGCGGGTAATATGGTTGCGTTGAGCTCCATACCGCACCGAAAACAAGTGCTGCTTTGACGTGCTCGTGCACGATTTCCCCATAGATATCAATGGGGAGATCCGGCAAAAAAAACAAAAAAACACCTGCGATCGTGGAAAGAAAAGCTCTGTAACGCAGCCCCATTAATGTCAATGGGGAAATTAAAGGTTATGTTTAAACCTAACACCCTAACAAAAACCCTGAGTCTAAACACCCATAATCTTAGCCTCACCGCCACCTACATACAGTTATTAACCCCTAATCTATCGACCCTAACATCGCAGCCACCTATATACAATTATTAACCTCTAATCTGCTGCCCCTAACATCACCGCCACATAAATACACTTATTAACCCCTAATCTACCACCCCCAATGTCGCCGCAACTATACTAAAGTTATTAACCCCTAAAGCTCTGGCCTCCAACATCACTAACAATAAATACATATATTAACCCCTAAACCTAACCCTAACGTAACCCTAACCCCAAGCATAACCCAAACGTAACCCTAAGCCTAAATTTAACCCTAACCCTAACACAACCTAACTTAAATATAATTAAAATAAAGCTAAATAAACCTTACAATTTTTTCAATAATTCCTATTTAAAACTAAATACTTACCTATAAAATAAACCCTAAGATAGCTACAATATAACTAATAGTTACATTGTATCTATCTTAGCTTTTATTTTTATTTCACAGGTAAGTTTGTATTTATTTTAACTAGCTAGACTAGTTAGTAAATAGTTATTAACTATTTACTAACTACCTAGTTAAAATAAATACAAAGTTACCTGTAAAATAAAACCTAACTTGCCTTACACTAAAAACTAACATTACAATAAAATAAAATAAATTACATTATTAAAATACAATTTTCTAAATTACAAAAAAACCCCACTAAATTAAAGAAAATAAGAAATGGGCAATGGTTAGTTTAGGTTTATTTATTTATTTATATGTTTTTATTTGGGGGGTTTGGTTGGGTGGGTGGTGGGTTTTACTGTTGGGGGATGATTGTATTTTTTATTGCAATGTAAAAGAGCTGTTTTCTTTGGGGCAATGCCCCACAAAAGGCCCTTTTAAGGGCCATTGGTAGTCTATTGTAGGCTAGGGGCTAATTTGTTTTTATTTTTGATCAAAAATTTTTTTTTGTAATTTAGTGGGTTTTTTTTGTAATTTAGAAAATTGTATTTTAATAATTTAATTTATTTTATTGTAATGTCAGTTTTTAGTGTAAGGCAGGTTAGGTTTTATTTTACAGGTAACTTTGTATTTATTTTAACCAGGTAGTTAGAAATAGTTAATAACTATTTACTAACTAGTCTACCTAGTTAAAATAAATAGAAACTTACCCGTGAAATAAAAATAAATCCTAAGATAGATACAATATAACTATTAGTAATATTGTAGCTAGCTTAGGTTTTATTTTACAGGTAAGTATGTATTTTTAAATAGGAATTATTTAGGTAATAATTGTAAGGTTTATTTAGCTTTATTTCAATTATATTTAATTTAAGGGTGTTAGGGTTAGATTTAGGCTTGGGGTTACGTTAGGGTTAGGGTTATGCTTAGGGTTACATTAGGGTTAGGGTTAGGTTTAGGGGTTAATAATATTTATGCAGAGTTAGTGATGTGGTAGGTCAGAGGTTTAGGGGTTAATAATTTATTATAGTATATTTCGTTGTGGGGGGCTTGCGGTTTAGTGGTTAATAGGTTTATTATAGCGGCGGTGTGGGCGTACGGCAGATTAGGGGTTAATAATCATTAAATAGTGTTTGAGATGTGGGAGGGTGGCGGTTTTGGGTTAATAGGTTTATTATAGTGGCAACGATGTCGGGGAGCAGCAGAATAGGGGTTAATAAAAAAATTTTAGTGGCGGAGATGTCCGGAGCAGCAGATTAGGGGTTAATAATTTTATTTTAGTGTTTGCAATGCAGGAGGGCCTCGGTTTAGGGGTTAATACGTAGTTTATGGATGCTAGTGTACTTTTTAATACTTTAGTTATGAGTTTTATGCTACAGCTTTGTAACCTAAAACTCATAACTACTGACTTTAGATGGCTTTATGGATCTTGTAGTTATAGAGTGTACAGCTCACTTTTTGGCCTCCAAGGCAAACTCGTAATATCGGCGCTATGGGAGTCCCATTAAAAAAATACTTTTTAAAAAGTGCGGTACTGACGTTGCGTGATGGCCCAAAAGGTGTGCGGTACACCTATACCTACAAGACTTGTAATAGCAGCATTAGGGATAAAGCAGCGTTATGGGCCATAACGCTGCTTTTTCACTCATAACGCCAAACTCGTAATCTAGCTGATTGTTTGCTCCTCTCACTAATCTCCAAATATTCTGTTATATGTATGTTGGCGTGACAGGCAACTCTCAATTTTGTATGTTTTATAAAGGTATATAAAAACATTGACTAACCATTAATCAGCTTCAATTTAATCTGAAGCTGAAAGCTCAAAGAAAAAGATAATACAAGCTCCATTCATTACAGCTGCAGATACATTACACAGAACAAAACATAGCCCATGAATCTAATATTGACATACATCTTTATATCTTCACAGATTCAGCGAGAAGAAGAGGGAGGATTCCCAGATATGTTTAGTCTGTTTCGATGGCTACGCCACAGAGCCACTGCTCAACAGTGCTCATCCCCCCTGCTCACATTGACCCTTCTAAGGGATCTGGTAGAGGAAGAGTCAGAGACAGAATCGGACGTCCCTGATAATATCCAAGGAAATTTTCAATTACAACACAATCGGCTAGATTACGAGTTTTTCATTAGAGGCTAAGCGGTGCTAACGAGCAGTTTATGCTCACCGCTCACATACAGACAGTAAGTTTTTACAAACCCGGCGTTAACAGACAAAAAGTGAGCGTTGAGCAAAATTTTGCTCCACATCTCACTCCAATACCAGCGCTGCTTACGTTAGCGGTGATCTGGTGTAACATGCTCGTGCACGATTTCCTCATAGGAATCAACGGGGAGAGCCGGCTGAAAAAAAGTCTAACACCTGCAAAAAAGCAGTGTTTAACTCCTAACGCAGCCCCATTGATTCCTATGGGGAAACAAAAGTTATGTCTACACCTAACACCCTAACATGAACCCCGAGTCTAAACACCCCTAATGTTACACTTATTAACCCCTAATCTGCTGCCCCCGATATTGCCGCCACCTGCATTATACTTATTAAGCCAATAGGATTTTTTCTACCTTAATTCCGATTGGCTGATAGAATTCTATCAGCCAATCAGAATTGAAGGGACGCCATCTTGGATGACGTCATTTAAAGGAACCTTCATTTAGTGTTAGCCGTCGGATGAAGAGGATGCTCCGCGTTGGATGTCTTGAAGATGGACCCGCTCCGCGCCGGATGGATGAAGATAGAAGATGTCGTCTGGATGAAGACTTCTGCCCGTCGGTCTGTCGGTCAGTCGGTCTGATTGGTAAGCTGAACTCCTCTATTAATTACCTCCTATTTGCAAACGTTATTGCGCTATGTTGTCCTCTGTTTTTTTCTAGGTTGATGCACATCGCCCCAATATACTTTTACTTTTAGCATACAGGATCTGTGCAACCGCGGAACTACTAGCACTTAAACACATCACTGCTTGATACATCACTGCTTGATTATTCACTATTTTTTTTTCATATAAACTTTTGAACATACACCTTCACGTAACCTGGTTTTTATATTAAACTATATTGTCATTTTGAGGTTCCTTTTTTTCTTTTTGTGGATTTACCTTTTTTGCCTTAATTTTTTGAAGACACATCTACAAAGTTCATATTTGGATATCACTCACCAACACTAATTGACTTATTTTTACTCCACGGAGAATCAATGACAATGGACTATTTTTACTGATTTTTACTGATTTACACTTATTTATACATTTATAAATGTGCAACATGTTTGGTTTATTATAATTTGTTTTGTATTCCCCATACCACTAGAGTGGTTCACATTGTTGATTTTTCACTGATTCATTTTTAACCACTTCCACAGTAGTGCGCTCCACTTTGGAAGGTTTACACTCTGCTGACACCTTTGTCTCCAGCTTGATCTAATACCGCAAGTGCAACTTTTTGCAGCCTGTGTGCATTTTTGTAATTTGTATCATCTTTTTTTCCCATGGATCCATGAGGTTTTTTAATGATTTTTAAGTTTTTTATTAATTTATAGAAGTTTACTATTGTACTATACTACTTGTGTTTTATCCTGATTTTATTCCCCCATCTGTGTATAATTAAAGTTGATGTATACCCTACTGTAACAGTACAGTCAGATTTATTTCCTACACACTGTGTTAAGGCACTCTATCTGAGAGTCTTAGAACCAACCTTAAGTACTCGATTTACCAGCACCTGAGTGTTTAGTTTAATTTCCCCACACTCCATTTACCCTTAGCCTCCTTCTGAAGGTGCCTGGGGGATTACCATTTATCGAACCTTCATTTAGTGTTAGCCGTCGGATGAAGAGGATGCTCCACGTCGGATGTCTTGAAGATGGACCCGCTCCGCGCCGGATGGATGAAGATAGAAGATGCCGTCTGGATGAAGACTTCTGCCCGTCTGGAGGACCACTTTGCTGGCTTGGATGAAGACTTCTCCCGGCTTTGTTGAGGACTTCGGCCCGGTTGGATGAAGACTTCTCCCGGTAAGGTGATCTTCAAGGGGTTAGTGTTAAGTTTTTTAAAGGTGGTATTGGGTGGGTTTTAGAGTAGGGTTTGGTTGTGTGGGTAGTGGCTTTTAATGTTAGGGGGGATTTGTAATTTTTTTTGCAGGTAAAAGAGCTGATTACTTTGGGGCAATGCCCCGCAAAAGGCCCTTTTAAGGGCTATTTGTAATTTAGTGTAGGGTAGGGCTTTTTTTTATTTTGTTAGGGGGATTAGATTAGGTGTAATTAGTTTAAAAATCATGTAATTTGTTTATTATTTTCTGTAATTTAGTGGGGGTTTTTTGTACTTTAGATAATTTAATTTAATTGTATTTAATTGTATTTAATTTAGGGAAATAATTTAATTATAGTGTAGTGTTAGGTGTTAGTGTAACTATTAGTTATATTGTAGCTATTTTAGGGTTTATTTTACAGGTAAGTATTTAGTTTTAAATAGGAATAATTTAGTTAATGATAGTAATTTTTATTTAGATTTCTTTTAATTATATTTAAGTTGGGGGGGGTTAGGGTTAGACTTAGATTTAGGGGTTAATAACTTTAGTATAGTGGTGGCGACGTTGGGGGCGGCAGATTAGGGTTTAATAAGTGTAGGTAGGTGTTGGCGATGTTAGGGACAGCAGATTATGGGTTAATAATAGTTAACTAATGTTTGCGAGGCGGGAGTGCGGCGGTTTAGGGGTTAATATATTTATTATAGTGGCGGCGATGTCCGGTTCAGCAGATTAGGGGTTAAAAATGTTATTATAGTGTTTGCGATGCGGGAGGGCCCCGGTTTAGGGGTTAATAGGTAGTTTATGGGTGTTAGTGTACTTTTTAGTGTAAAACTCTTTGTAGTGTAAAACTCTTAACTACTGACTTTAAAATGCGGTACCAGTTTTGACAGGAGAGGGTCTACCGCTTTTTGGCAGACTCCTAATACCGTCGCTATGCAAGTCCCATTGAAAAAATAGGATACGCAATTTAAGTAAGTGGATTTGCGGTATTTCCAAGTCTGGCCAAAAAAGTGAGCGGTGAGCCTGTACCTTCAAGACTCGTAATACCAGCGGGCGTTAAAAAGCAGCGTTAGGACCGGCCAACGTTGCTTTTTAAGCCTAACACAAAACTCGTAATCTAGGTGAATGTTTGCAGTCTTTAAAATTAAAATAGGAGTTTTTGTACAAGTTAATTCATACTGCAGGTTACTGTAATGAATTATCTTTTCAAATAAAAATGTGTGTACAAGTTTTTCATCATGTGGTCATAACAGTCTACAACAATGATGTGTATAATATAGGCCTTGTCACATATTCATCATCTTAACGATGATTTATGTTTGTGCTTCATCTGTGACAGATGACCAACCATCCATTCAAGAAGATCCTGCCTTGTCTCCTGCAATGGCAGAACCAGAAGAGGTTGGAATAGAATGTAAGAAAATATCATATTAGGTTTTAACAATTGTATATTGATATATTTATTTTTAAAAATATATTTTTGGTGGTTTTTCTAGATGCAGATCAGGCTACTCAAACTGAGGCCAATCAGGGGATAAGGGAGCTTTTTAATCAATTCTCTCAGGCCTGGGAGAATGTTGGCGCGGCCATGAGAAATCTGGAGGAGGGCCTGCAAAGATTCTTCTAATATCTATTTTAATATTTTAACAAAAAAGTTGGTATGGATATTGTTTTATTGAAAAAAATATTTATATGTTTATAATAAAAAAAACTAAGATTAAATACATAGTGTACTAGTCTTCCTTTAAGTATTATCTTTAAGGGACATGAAAAACAAAATATTTGTTGAATGATGTAGAAATAGCATGAAAATTTGATCAACTTTCTAATTTAAATGTATAATCTATTAATCTTCATTCTTTTGCTATCCTAATAGGCTATCCTAATATGTAAATTAGACTATGTAGCTGCTGATTGATGGCTGTACATAGATGACTCATGCGATTGGTTTGCACATGTGCATTGCTATCTCTACAAAAAAGGATATCTGAAGCAGTGATGTGCAGTCACAATAGGCAGGTGAGGCAGTGCTTCACCTCTCATATGGGCAAAAATATATATATTTTTTTATTGGCTTTAAAAAAAATTGCAATTTTTTCCCCCCAGCATTTTTTTTCCTACAGCTACATGTTGTGCAATGGAGAGGCACAAGCAGGTCTGCCCACCATTACACAACATGCTGCGCCACCTACTGGATGAAAGTGTTTAAGATCATTGCATGGCCCATAACTGCTTATTTGAGGCAGTCCTATTTGGGCTGAACCAATCCAGTGAGAGGCATTAGTAAGTGGAACTTAGGGTTGGGGCTGGATGTTTAATCATATAAAACAAAACAAAAACGGAAAAAAAAAATACTTTCATTTATTTTGTTGCTGCCCTGTTCAGCTGTAAGCTTTTGTTCAATAAAAAAAGAGAGTTCTGTTCTTCCCCTCCAAGTGCAGTGGAATGTTCCACTGTCACTTCCTTACAGACTACAGAGCAGGAAGAGATGCAGACTCAGAGCAGTGTTTTAGCCACATTTTATTAAAGTAAGTTCTGCAACCTTAGATTTTACTGAAAGGGATTCTGTTAGTTAAAATTATAATTTAATGAATGTGGTTTAGTGTTTTTTGTTTTTTTACACTTTTACAGCAGTTTAAGTATCGTTTTTGTATTTTGTTTACTCAAACTTTACACCCAGCAGCTTGCCTCTGTACTGCACACTAATATATAGTCTCACTTTCTGAACTCTCTGTAGCTCTGCTGTTTGTATGGATGAGTTGTTATTTGACAAGAGTAAGCTAGCATGGTAATGTAAAATGAAACCAAGCAATTTAGAATGAGTTATAGCAAATATTCTCCATGGCGCCTGTAGCTATAGTATTTCATGTAATCCAGTGATTCCTTAGGTGTATGTTGGACAACCCTGATGTAGACAACAAATAATAATTTATTAATGCTCCCATTCATATGTGCTGTTCTGTTTCAGATATTTAAAATAGATTGTAGACTATTAGCATTTGATAGTCACTTAAAATATTACTTAACAATGCAGTGGTCCCTCTCCCCCCCCCCCACCTTGTGTGTGTGTGTGTGTGTGTCTCTCTCTCTATCTATCCATCTATCTCCTTATGTGTTGTTCTCCCCCATGGTCTCTTTCTCTCTCTGTCTCTCTTCCTCCCCCTCTGACTCTCTCATTCCTTATGTGTCTCGCTAACCCTCTGTGTGTGATTGTGTCTCTCTCTCTTTCTCTAACCCTCTGTGTGTGATTGTGTCTATCTCTCTCTTTTTCTCTCTCTAACTCTCTGTGTGTGATTGTGTCTCTCTCTTTCTCTCTCCCTCTAACCCTCTGTGTGTGATTGTGTCTCTCCCTTTCTCTCTCTAACCCTCTGTGTGTGATTGTGTCTCTCTCTCTCTTTCTCTCTCACCCTCTGTGTGTGATTGTGTCTCTCTCTCTCTTTCTCTCTCACCCTCTGTGTGTGATTGTGTGTCTCTCTCTCTCTTTCTCTCTCTCTAACCCGCTGTGTGTGATTGTGTCTCTCTCTCTTTCTCTCTCTCTCTCTAACCCTCTGTATATGATTGTCTCTCTCTCTCTCTCTCTCTCTCTCTCTAACCCTCTGTGTGTGATTCTCTCTCTCTCTCTCTCTCTCTCTCTCTCTCTAACCCTCTGTGTGTGATTGTTCTCTCTTTCTCTCTCTTTAACCCTCTGTGTGTGATTGTGTCTCTCTCTTTCTCTCTCTCTCTAACCCTCTGTGTGTGATTGTGTCTCTCTCTCTTTCTCTTTCTCTAACCCTCTGTGTATGATTGTGTCTCTCACTCTCTCTCTAACCCTCTATGTGTGATTGTCTCTCTTTCTCTCTCTCTCTCTCTCTCTCTCTCTATCTCTAACCCTCTGTGTGTGATTGTCTCTCTTTCTCTCTCTCTAACCCCCTGTGTGTGATTGTGTCTCTCTTTCTCTAACCCACTGTGTGGGATTGTGTCTCTCTCTCTTTCTCTCTCTCTAACCCTCTGTGTGTGATTGTGTCTCTCTCTCTTTCTCTCTCTCTCTAACCCTCTGTGTGTGATTGTGTCTCTCTCTTTCTCTCTCTCTCTCTAACCCTCTGTGTGTGATTGTGTCTCTCTCTAACCCTCTGTGTGTGATTGCGTCTCTCTTTCTCTCTCTCTCTAACCCTCTGTGTGTGATTGTGTCTCTCTCTCTCTAACCCCCTGCGTGTGATTGTGTCTCTCTCTCTCTTTCTCCCTAACCCTCTGTGTCTCTCTCCCTCTCCCCCGTCTCTCTCTCCCTCTGTGTGTGATTGTGTCTCTCTTTCTCTCTCTAACCCTCTGTGTGTGATTGCATGTCTTTTTCTCTCTCTCTCTCTAACCCTCTGTGTGTGATTGTCTCTCTTTCTCTCTCTCTAACCCTCTGTTTGTGATTGTGTCTATCTTTCTCTAACCCTCTGTGTGTGATTGTGTCTCTCTCTCTCTCTTTCTCTCTCTCTTACCCTCTGTGTGTGATTGTGTCTCTCTCTTTCTCTCTCTCTAACCCTCTGTGTGTGATTGTCTCTCTCTCTCTCTCTCTCTCTCTCTCTCTCTCTCTCTCTCTCTCTCTAACCCTCTGTGTGTGATTGTGTCTCTCTTTCTTTCTCTCTTTCTCTCTCTAAACCTATGTGTGTGATTGTGTCTCTCTTTCTTTCTCTCTCTCTCTCTCTCTCTCTCTAACCCTCTGTGTGTGATTGTGCCTCTCTCTCTTTCTCTCTCTCTAACCCTCTGTGTGTGATTGAGTCTCTCTCTCTTTCTCTCTCTCTAACCCTCTGTGTGTGATTATCTCTCTCTCTCTCTCTCTCTCTCTCTCGCTCTAACTCTCTGTGTGTGACTGTGTCTCTCTCTCTTTCTCTCTCTCTCTCTCTAAACCTCTGTGTGTTATTGTGTCTCTCTTTCTTTCTCTCTCTCTCTCTCAAACCCTCTGTGTGTGATTGTGTCTCTCTCTTTCTCTCTCTCTCTCTCTCTAACCCTCTGTGTGTGATTGTGTCTCTCTTTCTCTCTCTAACCCTCTGTGTGTGATTGCGTCTCTCTCTCTCTCTCTCTCTCTCTCTCTCTCTCTCTCTCTCTCTCTAACCCTCTGTGTGTGATTGCATCTGTCTTTCTCTCTCTCTCTCTAACCCTCTGTGTGTGATTGTCTCTCTCTCTCTCTCTAACCCCCTGTGTGTGATTGTGTCTCTATCTCTCGCTTTCTCTCTAACCTTATGTGTCTCTCTCCCTCTCCCCCCGTCTCTCTCTCCCTCTCCCCCCGAGTGCTTTTCTGTGTTTCTGTCTACCTTTTATTTATTTAATTAATGAATTGGTAGTGCCATCTGATGGTGTGGCTTTATTTAAAAGGGTGGGGTCAAGCGCCCCACCATTTTTAAATTTCACCAGCCACCACTGGATCAAAACATTTTTATATTTACTGAATAATGAATGAATCTATAAGCATAATTTGCAGCATTAAAGTAAAAAGTATGTTTTAAGCATATATTTTAATGGGCCTGGATTTCTAGATCTCATAATCAGAGCATTTTGTTATCTGGCAAGAGATTCTGTTACAATCCTTTAGACTAAAATCAGATGTTTACTAAGTTGACAAGTTTTCCAAGACACAATTTAAAGGGACATGAAACCAATATGTTTTCTTTCATGATTTAGATAGAGCATGCAATTTTAAATAACTTTCCAATTTACATCTATTATCTAATGTTCTTCATTCTTTTGATATCCTTTGTTGAAAATCATATCTAAATATGCTCAGTAGCTGCTGATTGGTGGCTGCACATAGATACCTCATGTGATTGGCTCACCATGTGCATTGCTATTTCTTCAATAAAGGATATCTAAAGAATGAAGGCGTATCCTAGCCACTGCCTCACCAGCCTCTGACGTCACCGCACGTCACTGATCTGAAGAATACTAAAAGTACAAATTATAATTTATAATATTTAGGGACATGTAGATACTGTATGTTTGCAAAAGATTGCTGACATAACACACACACACACACAAGTATGTGCAAAGATATATGTACAAATTCTAGCATTAACAATGCTGCAAAAAAAATAAAATAACATGAGATAAGCATATCATGATTTCTAGAAATACAAATACACATTAATTTATGTGAAAATATCATATCATTTCTATGATATTTCTAGAAATACAAATACACATTAATTTATGTGAAAATATCATATCATTTCTATGATATTTATAGTTTTTTCAGGTATAAATCTAACTATTTCAAGGACATTAATAGATGAAAATTAAAAGATTAGCTTTAGAGAAATGTGTTTGTTCATGGACAGGAATGAAATGGTATAAATAAAGTTGAAAACAGAAGACAAAAATGTCTTCATTTGATGGACATTTAGGGTAGATCATTTCATAAATAAGGATATCTGCGACATCGACGACTCTTATTTATCAACAGTCCGATGCTATTTGCGCCGGACTTGACGCTCGTGTGTTTGACAGACATGTTGATAAATAAGAGCCTTGAATGTAGATTCGCGGCAGCGATGTCTGGCGAACGTATTGACTCCCCCAAAATATCTTCCTTTTCTATATAGAGATATTCAGGTGATATTGTCTTGACAGCTTTTTACAGTAATGCTGCATCACTTTCAAGTGATTTATGTCTTTTGTATAATTCGTATCCCTGACAAAACCTTTTTCAGTTTACCTGAAAACACTGGTTATTTTATTGCACACCCAAAAAATCCTACGTGATTTATCAACACATCTTACCTCTGTAAACTAGAGATGACTTATTTCTCAGAGAGCATCTAGGGTTTTTTTTTTGTTACTTCCTTTGAGCATGAGCCTTTAGAAACCCCCATGTTTGGGTTTGCACCTTATTTTGCCTTAGCCTGATTGACACGCAAGCAACTGCACAGTTTTACAAAAAGGTGTTTCTCATAGTAACCTGAGGTAATGCAGCCCCAGCATAATAGTGACTGTTATGTCCCCTTAAGACAGAAAATAAATAATGTCTGCAGTTTTTGCAACAGTTCTCAATTTAGCAGAGCTGATGCTTATATTGCAGGGATGGCTAACCCTGTCACCCCAGATGTTTCTGAACTACATTTCCCATGATGCTTAACTAGATTGCAGCGTGCCTAAGCATCATGGTAAATGCAGTTCCAAAACATTAAGGGTGCCAAGGTTAGCCATTACTGTTATACTGTATTGTGAAGGTAAACTTTTATTGCATAAGCCGGTTTAAAAGTAAGTGGTTTCACTAGTTCAATGAATAACACACGATCTGGATGGTTAAATATTTTAAGCAAAGCATCTTAATGTGGCTGAAACTTTTTTAGCACACACACAATATACCTTTAATGGATAATGCAGGGATCACTATTAGCAATGCTCATTGTACTCGTATTGCACGAGGTGAGTTAAGTGTTGCGCTCGAGCACAATCCAGAATACAGCTGTGAAGTTTAGCGCACCCTCGGCTTATCTTTTGTACTCCACTTGTAATCTAGGTCAATATGTTTACTAAAACTTAGAGTATTTTTATGTATTCTATTATATTATATTATCTATTGCCCAGTAGGACAAATCTTCTGAAATTCCTCTAATTCACTAGAGAATTTCAGTCTTGAAAATTTGCCAAGTTTTGTTCACAAAGTACATAACTGAATGTCTATTAATTTTACATGATTAAGTGGCTAATCCAATTCTTTCAGCAAGAAAGATATGAGATGAACAAGAAGCATGATTGTTCAGTAAGAAAAAAAGTTATATAGTAATATAAAACCATCTGCTGAATTGCATTACAAGAGCAGTTTAACTACATTAAATCTATTCCAATCAATAAGTGAAACTGCTGAATCAATTACCAAAGTTGGGAGAAACATGAAAACCAAACTAAAGCGTATAAGAAAAAAGCATATTGCATGCTTTTTAAGTGCAATTGCACAGGGATTTTTAGAGACCTTCATGGAAAAAAAAGATAGAGGTTAAACTGAAAGCAAATCCTCACAGATAATCCAGTAGTGATAATGCCAAAATGATGTGAAATTAATAATTTAATTAATTGCTTTGAATTAAACTTAGTGCAGGTCCTGGGTGACGAGCACTCTAAGCTTCCTGTTAGCGTGGCTGGCACCTGTCAAGAAGATGATCAGGTTAGCGCACTCTGCAGAGCACGTTAAGGTAAGTATTTTACCCTTTAAAAGTAATTTAAAGGAAACAAATAAATACTGACAAATTTCGTCAGTATTTTTTCATTTTGTTTAAATTTCCTTGGTGCGTTCATTCTAATCGAATATCCAATTTTCGGTATGACTGTACATTAGTGTGAAAACGAATGTACATCCTTAGTCATTATTTTTAAAATAAAAGACAGCGCAATCTGCAATAATCAAATCTCTCCAGCTGTGCATGTAGCCATTTCCAGGTATATTAATATGCTTAGGGATTTTATTTATTGTTTTTAATAATAATTATTATTTTTAATAATAATAATTGTAATGAGGACAATGACACAACCCCCTTACATGGCGCAACAACCCTAAAATCACCTAAGTCACAATCAGTGTAGTAATATAAACATGTGAGAGAGAACAAACACAGCAAATGATGCAGGTCTTAAATTTAAATAATAAAACACACTAATAATATACTGCAGTCACATGTGCCCAGTAAGTAGTAGGCTCATCAATCTACTTCTGTCTATATCAGGGGTGTCCAAACTTTGCTCTCCAGAGGTTTTGGAACTACATTTCCCATGATGCTCAGCTAGATAAAATGCTGGCTGAGCATCATCGGAAATGTAGTTCCAAAACCTCTGGAGAGCAAAGTTTGGACACCCCTGGTCTATATGTAAGAATTTGTATATATTTGTTTCTTCAGTAAAAAGACAAAAAGGGCATAAGTTGTAGTTTAAAAAAAAAGAATGTAGCCTCACTTTTTTAAAGGACATATTACTCTTTTTTTTTCTCTAATGTATATGAAAGAGCAGTAGTTAAATATACTTAATATATAGATTTAGGTAAAATAAAGGGTTAAGCAAAAGCTGTTTAAATTTAAGATAAAACTAACAGGAAGTGCATGATTATGTACACCTGAGTCGTGGGACTCTACTGCTCACTCGCTAACAGGAACAACTCCCACAGGAACAAAAAAGGTTTGTTTTATAATAACGGTAATATCCATTTAAAAAAGTTACAAAGCTATGTAACATATTTTGAAACATTCTGTTTTAGATAGTACAGAAAAACCTTTTGTGTATCATATCACTTTAAGTCCTTTTAATTAATATAAACACAGCTTCTTTCTTCTTAATAGACATGTGCATGGCGAAAAAATTAGGTTCGGTTCTGTTCGGATCGATTCAAAATTTTTTGAAGTTCGGTTCGGATCGATTAGAATTCGGAAAATTTCGAATCGATTCGTTTTGGATTTGTTTCGGATTCATTCGGATTCGAAGAAATTCGTCTGGATTCGGTTAGATTCGGTTCGATTTGGTTCGGAAATTCGGCAATTCGGTAAGTGTTAGGTGGGATTAGACTAGTATTATACTGTATATTAGGTGTTAACCTAACATACTGTATAATACTAGTGCAATCCCAATGGCCATCCGAATTTACGAATCGATTCGATTCGGTTCGATTCGGAAAATTCGGCAACATTTGAATTCGGAAATCCGAACCGAATCGCACATGTCTAATTCTTAAAAATAAGCTCAACATCAACACGTCAGTAGTAGATAATATATCTTATTCAAGAGCAATTTCGGAAGTTAAAAAATTCCTGAATATTAAAGGCTCATTTTAGTTAAAAAAAAATAACATGAGCTAATCCATTAGAGCCTGTATTTTTAAGACTATCAACCCTGCTCTACTTTGTGTTTTTATCCCACCCAAAGGAGTTAAGCACACAGTAGAAATACCTCTTGGGAGTCGCAGGGCAATGCTGATCTCATGCGAATCCATTTAGTGGTGCTAATTCCACATCTGAGTAGTGCAACCAGGGCTGCGTTTTCTGCTCAGGATTGACCTGCGAGTCCCGTGCAGTATTTCTAATGTGTGCTTAATCCCTTTGCAGGTATCATATGCTGAGAATCATTAATAAAGTAAATAAACTATTCTCATAAAAATGAGGTTTTGTAGCTTGAGTAGGAATTTCCAGCATATATTCATTTGCTTGATATGTGGATATTCAAACTAGTAAGCAATTCAATGAATAATGAAAATAAATGTATCCTTCTTTCACAACTGAATGATGTTAAATTGCAGGAGTCTTAATAAATAGAAAACAATTTTAGGCTATAACAGAGTTTAGATCCAGGTATGAGGATATTCAGATAAGTAACATCCTGGTAATTAGTACTGTGTTGCATTAAATCAGTACACAGGTTAGTGAGGATTTTGATTAGTATACACGTAGAAACTGAGAGTCAATATTCTAGCATCAAGTAACAGTTCAATCTCAATCAGGTCATGTGTTATTGTAGCAAGTGATATTAAGAAAGTAACATAATATAAAGTGACTTTGTTACAAATACTTGCGGATATGAATAGGCTCTTCTGAGGCAAACCGAAGGTGTGCTGATTGCCTGTCAGCTGTTCAGTGAGGAGCTGTAGATCTGTGCTGCAGAGAGGAGGAGAGAACCGGCAGCGTGAGAAGGAAGGCGCTCTGTGTATTGACAGAGAGCGGATGACGTCAGCTGAACAGCGTTCCGATTTCAGTAGTGCAGAGTTAAAGTTTTGAAGAAAATAAACTTTTCCTGTAGTGCTTTTAATCCGGAGTGAATACAGAGGTAATTCCTATAAATTTGTCTTAATTCCAAGAACAAAATAGTTCAGAGTAAGAGCTTTCAGCATTGGTTACCGGTAACGATTCACCTTAGAAGTTAGGTCTGTCTGGCTTGAAAGTAGTCAGCAAATGTGATTCAATAAACAAGCAACTACAGGTGTTCTGATCAAGCTATTTAAGGGGAGTGAACTTAGAGCAGGTAATGGATCTTCTTAAAGAGACAGTATCGTGACAGATCCCCCCTTTCAGGAAGGGGCATACCGTTGTTTCGGAGCCGGTTTGGAAGGATAAGTACTATGAAATTCAGTAAGTAAACGGGGAGCATGTATATCTTTCAGTGGTATCCAAGAATCTTCCTCAACTCCGTACCCAGTCCAATGAACCAAATATTCCAATTTATTATGTCTCAGACGAGAGTCAAGAATCTTTTCAACCTCGTATTCAATTTGATCATCAACTATTGAGGTGATATCAGTTTGAGATAAGGAATCTGTTGATCCAAGATAAGGTTTTAGCAGGGAAACGTGGAAGGAGGGATGGATTCTTAATGTTGATGGTAAACGTAAAGTTAAAGCATTACTATTTATGATCTTTATAACCTTAAATGGTCCAATGTATTGGTTTGCTAATTTCTTTGCTGGCACTTTGAGTTTGAGATTTTTCGTAGAGAGCCAGACTAGATCTCCTAATTTATAGGAAGGAGGTGCTTTATGTTTTTTATCAAAATACAGTTTCTGGTGATCTTTTGCGTCTTGGAGATGTTTTCTCAATGTCAACATGGATGTCTTGATATTGGTAAGATGATCCTCTACATAAGGAGTAGATGATGTAGTAGAAGTTTTGGGTAATGTCAAAGGATGGAATCCATACGTGGCAAAAAAGGGAGACATTTTAATGGATGAATTGTAGGTGTTATTATATGAGAACTCAGCCATGGGTAACCAGTCTACCCAGTCATCCTGAATATGTGATACATAACAACGTAAGTATTGTTCCAAGGTCTGATTAAGACGTTCCGTTAGGCCATTTGACTGAGGGTGAAAAGCTGTTGACATTCTAGGAGTTATCTTGAGTAGGTGACAGAGTTCTTTCCAAAACCTGGAAGTAAACTGTGTTCCTCGGTCGGTTACAATGGATGAGGGTAAACCGTGTAGTTTAACGATATTTGAGAAAAACACATTTGCAGTTGTTATAGCATTAGGGGTCTTTTTCAGAGGTATGAAATGTGCCAAACGAGTTAAATGATCAACCACTACCAAGATGGTTGTGAAATTTTGTGAGTTAGGTAAATCTACGATAAAATCCATGCCAATCATGGACCATGGAACTTCTGGTACAGGTAGAGGGTTTAATAAGCCAAAAGGTTTATGATGTGCCTTTTTGTTTCTTGCGCAAACATTGCAATTTCGTATGTAAGAAATTACATCTTCCTTCATGTGAGGCCACCAGTATTGTCTATTTAATAAGTCGTGGGTTTTATTCATTCCTGGATGTCCAGACATCGGGGAGTCATGAATATGTTGAAGAAGTTCCTTGCGTAAAGATGAGGGTATGTATATGAGTTCTTTAAAGCAGAACAATCCAGAAACAGGATCTTTCGAGCATGAAGTTGGTATGGAGTTGTCCATATCTTGGGCAGTGTGTAGGTCTGATAGAAAGGTGCTTGCTGTTGCTAGGATCTTGTGTGAAGGGATGATAGATCTGACTTCCTCTGACTCATAGTGTGGAATTAAGGATCTTGATAGAGCATCGGCCTGGATGTTTCTGGACCCGGGTCTGTAACTTAGCTGAAAGTTAAAGCGGTCAAAAAACAGTGACCAGCGTACTTGTCTTGAAGAAAGTGTCTTGTTTCTTTTTAGATATTGTAAGTTCTTGTGGTCAGTTAATACCTGGAAAGGTTCTTCAGTTCCTTCTAGTAGGTGCCTCCAATGCTCAAGGGCACTCTTTATTGCTAATAACTCCAGATCTCCAATAGAATAATTCTTTTCAGCAGTGGTAAGTAATCGAGAATAGTAGGCAACAGGATGACGGTCTTGAGTTCCTTTGCGTTGTTGAGACAGAATGGCACCAAGACCTATATTTGAAGCATCTACTTCCAAGGTGAACTGAGAGTCCGGGTTTGGTAACTGCAAAACTGGTGCTGTAGAAAAACTTTTCTTTAATAGGTCAAATGCTTCCTGAGCTGAGTCTGTCCATTTGAATTTTTGTTTGCCAGTGAGCTTAGTTAATGGTTGAACTATTGTTGAAAATCCTTGTATGAATTTTCTATAGAAATTCGAGAAGCCTAAAAATCTTTGTAAAGATTTAAGCGTTGTGGGTGTTGGCCAATTAAGTATGGCTTCCACTTTGTCAGGATCCATAAGGATTCCAGTTGGGGAGATGATGTATCCAAGAAATTTTATTGTTTTTGCGTGGAATTCACATTTCTCAGCCTTGGCATATAAACAATGTTCTCTTAATCTTGTAAGGACCCAACGTACGTGCTTAACATGTTCAGTGATATTTTTAGAAAAAATCAATATATCATCTAGATATATAACTACGCACACATCCATAAGATCTTTGAATATATCGTTGATAAAGAATTGGAATGTGGAGGGGGCATTTGTTAAGCCAAAAGGCATGACGTTATACTGGAATAGGCCATAACGGGTCCTGAAGGCTGTTTTCCATTCATCCCCTTTTCGCATTCTAATAAGATTATACGCCCCCTTGAGGTCTAATTTGGTAAAAACAGTAGCGTCTGTGAGCCTTTCCAGCAATTCAGGGATAAGAGGCAGGGGATACCTGTTTTTAATTGTAATTGCATTTAGACCTCTATAGTCAATAATAGGCCTAAGGGTGCCATCTTTGTTAGTTACAAAAAATATCCCCGCAGCAGCGGGTGAGGTTGAGGTAGAGATAAATCCCTTTCTTAAATTATCGTCAAGATAATCTCTGAGATATTTTAATTCCTTTTGGGACAAAGGGAAAATACGACCAAAAGGGATAGTGGTACCTGGTTTAGTCTCAATAGGACAGTCGTATGGACGGTGAGGGGGCAAATTTTCTGCTTCCTTGAGATTAAACACATCTGAAAAATCAGAATATTCCAAGGGTATCTGTTTTTGAACATGATTAATTTCTACATATGGGTAACAGGTATTGGAACAAAAGGATGAGTTAAAGATGAAAGAGTTTTTGCACCAATCTATCATAGGGTTGTGTTTTTGCAACCATGGGAATCCCAATATAATGGGATGTAGAGAACTAGGAATTACATCAAAGGTGATGTATTCCTTGTGATTTTTGTCAGTTGTAACTAAGAGGGGTATTGTATGGTGTGTAATAGGCCCTTTTAAATAAGTGGAACCATCAATTACCTTCACATACACAGGATTTTGCTTGAGCACACAAGGTATTTTATTTTTATTTACAAGATTATTATCAATGAACATTCCATAAGCACCGGAGTCAATCATAGCCACGTTCTTGAGAAGATGTTGATCCCACTGCAAAGACAACGGTATTGTTATGCATGTATCACAACTAAATACAGTCTTAGGGTTAACTGATAAAATCTTACCCCGTTTTTGTCGATTCAAGATAGGACAATTAGAAACTGTATGATCCTTTTGACCACAATACATGCACAAATTTGCTTGTCTTCGTCTAAACTTTTCCTCTTGGGAAAGTGGACCTTTGATAGTGCCGATCTCCATAGGGACTGATGTAATGTTCCCTCTGTCAGGATGATTAGTTGTATATTTCTTTGGATAAGGTTCAGTGTTTTGTTTCTCAGAGCGTCGTTCTCTGTATCTGCGGTCCATCTGAATACATATTTTAATAAGAACATCTAAGGACTCTGGAAAATCAATTCGAGACAATTCATCTTTTAAATGTTCTGAGAGTCCCAATCTAAATTGGTTTCTTAGACTCACAGAATTCCACTGTGAGTCTGTGGCCGATAATTGGAACTCTGCTACATAATCTTCTACTGGTCTTTTTCCTTGTCTCAGAGTCCTTAGATTGTTCTCGGCAGTGATTTGAGTATTACTGTCTTCATATAGAACAGACATTGCCTTAAAGAAATCATCTAAAGACTCCAAGATAGGATCAGAGGTTTCGAAAAACCTGTCTGCCCATGATCTGGGCTCTCCATTGAGAAACGAAATAACAGTACATACTCTTATTCTGTCAGTATGATATGTTTTTGGTTTCATGGTGAACATTAATATACAAGCGTTTTTAAACTCACGGAAACGTGAACGTATACCAGAGAAAATAGGAGGAGGGTTAATATGAGGTTCTGGATGCTCTGTTGTTTTCTGTGAAAAATAGTCATTCATTAACCTCTTGAGTGTGTTGTTTTCATTTTTTAACTCATTTAGACCTTGTGCCAGAATTTCTACTTTTTGATTTAAAGTAGTTATTTCGGTAGCCATAGTAGCTGGATCCATCTTTATTTTAGGCTTGTTTATTCTATCATATGCTGAGAATCATTAATAAAGTAAATAAACTATTCTCATAAAAATGAGGTTTTGTAGCTTGAGTAGGAATTTCCAGCATATATTCATTTGCTTGATATGTGGATATTCAAACTAGTAAGCAATTCAATGAATAATGAAAATAAATGTATCCTTCTTTCACAACTGAATGATGTTAAATTGCAGGAGTCTTAATAAATAGAAAACAATTTTAGGCTATAACAGAGTTTAGATCCAGGTATGAGGATATTCAGATAAGTAACATCCTGGTAATTAGTACTGTGTTGCATTAAATCAGTACACAGGTTAGTGAGGATTTTGATTAGTATACACGTAGAAACTGAGAGTCAATATTCTAGCATCAAGTAACAGTTCAATCTCAATCAGGTCATGTGTTATTGTAGCAAGTGATATTAAGAAAGTAACATAATATAAAGTGACTTTGTTACAAATACTTGCGGATATGAATAGGCTCTTCTGAGGCAAACCGAAGGTGTGCTGATTGCCTGTCAGCTGTTCAGTGAGGAGCTGTAGATCTGTGCTGCAGAGAGGAGGAGAGAACCGGCAGCGTGAGAAGGAAGGCGCTCTGTGTATTGACAGAGAGCGGATGACGTCAGCTGAACAGCGTTCCGATTTCAGTAGTGCAGAGTTAAAGTTTTGAAGAAAATAAACTTTTCCTGTAGTGCTTTTAATCCGGAGTGAATACAGAGGTAATTCCTATAAGTTTGTCTTAATTCCAAGAACAAAATAGTTCAGAGTAAGAGCTTTCAGCATTGGTTACCG
Organism: Bombina bombina; assembly: GCF_027579735.1. NCBI lineage: Eukaryota > Metazoa > Chordata > Amphibia > Anura > Bombinatoridae > Bombina > Bombina bombina. Next base: position 1,284,729,516 of record NC_069500.1, read on the forward strand.
GTAACGATTCACCTTAGAAGTTAGGTCTGTCTGGCTTGAAAGTAGTCAGCAAATGTGATTCAATAAACAAGCAACTACAGGTGTTCTGATCAAGCTATTTAAGGGGAGTGAACTTAGAGCAGGTAATGGATCTTCTTAAAGAGACAGTATCGTGACAGCAGGGTTTACAACAGATCAGAGAATGTATTTTTTTTTTTTACTATAATGGCCCTTCAAGAGCACAAACCATCCTTTCTAGAGTTATATGCACCAAATCACACCGTTATTTATGTGTAATGTATAATGCTTTTATGTTGTACTCAACTTATTTTGCTGATAGCATCTACAATCCACGTCACAAATGTTCTGCTTCCTTTGTTGTATATTTGTAATCAGTTCATTAAATAACACCAAGATGACAAGTTGTGCGCTAACCCTGTTGCGTAAATAACACTAAAAATGTATCGCTACCGCACTTTTAAAGCGCTGCCATTACAAGTTACAGAAAAACCTTCTTGTATTGTGCAGTATGGGGCGCTAAGCTCCATACCGCACAATAGCCAAGGCCTGACTTGACATGCTCGTGCACGTTTTCCCCCATAGACACCAATAGAGAGAAAGTGTTAGAAAAAAATGAACACCTGCAATCACAGAATGGTGATTGCTATAATGCAATCCCCATTAATGTCTATGTGGACAAGAAAGTTATGTAAAAACCTAACACCCTAACATAAACTCCTAGTCTAAATACCCCTAATCCACTGCCCCCGACTTAGCCGACACTAAATAAATTGATTAACCCCTAAACCGCCGCACCCACATTGCTAACACCTAAATAAACCCTTTAACCCCTAAATCACCCCCCCCCCCACATTGCAGCAACTAAACTTATTAACTCCTAATCCGCCGGCCCCCCACACAGCAACACACTAAATTAAACTATTAACACCTAAACCTAACACCCCCTAACTTTAAATTAAAGTTACAATATAACTATCTTAAAAAAATAAAAACTTCCCTGTGAAATTAAAAAAAACTTAGGCTTAAACTATAAATTAACCTAACATAACTATATAAAAAAATAAAAATAAACGAAAAATAAAAAAACTAAGTTAAAAATTAAAGAATCCTAATACTACAAAAAAACTACAAAACAACAAAAAAAACACACTAAAATTACGAAAAAAATCTAAGATTACAACAAATAATAAACGAAATTATCAAAAATAATAAAAATTAAACCTAATCTAATACCCCTATAAAAGCTAAAAACCCACCCCAAAATAAAAACACCCCGTAATCTAACAATAAACTACCAATTGCCCTTAAAAGTGCCTTTTGTAGGGCATTGCCCTGAAGCAATCATCTCTTTTACCTAAAAAAAAGTACCCCCAAACAGTAAAACCCCCCACCCAACCAACCACCCAAAATAAAAAACTAAAAAAAAAACTAAGCTACCCATTGCCCCTAAAGGGGCATTTGTATGGGCATTGTCCTTAAAAGGGCAATCAGCACTTTAGTGCCCAATAAACAATGAAGAAATTTCCCTAATCAAAAAAAAAAACCCACCCAAAAAAAACAATACAATCTAACCCAGAAATAGGTACTCACAGTTTCTGAAGTCCAGCGGTGAAGGTCTTCTTCCAGGCTGCTCCATCTTCATTCAACGTGGGACCATCTTCTATCTTCTTCCTGGAGGTGCGGAGACGTCTTCCCCGATGCGCGGATCCAGAGCGGCGTTCCTCAGTGGTGGCGGTCCTCAGTGGCGTGGAGGCTCCTCTTCATGCGATCTCCAAAGATTGAATGCAAGTACACCATTTATATTTGGTGTATCTTGCATTCCTTATGGCTAAAATGTTCAAATCTGATTTGAACAACCAATAGGATTTAAGCAGCTCTCATCCTATTGGCTGATTTGAATATTTCAGCCAATAGGAATGCAAGGTACCCAAATATAAAATGGGTACCTTACATTCAATCTTCAGTGTGTGGCGGAGATCGCATGAAGAGGAGGCTCCTCGCTGGATGTCGTCATCACCGCCAGTCCTGCTCAGCTCCGCACTGCCACAGCTGTGAGCTACTGGGATGAAGATAGAAGATGCCCCAGTGATGGATGAAGATGTCCCCGTCTGGATGAAGACTTGTCACCGCCTGGATGAAGATGGATGTCAGGACTTCAGGAACGGTGAGTAAATTCTTTGGGGTAAGTGTTAATTATTTATTTTTTTTTGGGGGTGTTTTTTTTTTTTTTTAGATTAGGGCTTTTTTATTTTTTAAAGGGCACTAAAGACCTGATTGCCCTTTTAAGGGCAATGCCCATACAAATGCTCCTTTTGGAGCAATGGGTAGTTTAGGATTTTTTTAGACTTAGGTTTTTTTTGGGAGGGGGTTGGTTGGGTGGGGGGTTTTACTGTTAGGGGGTACTTTGTAATTTTTAACTTAGGGCAATGCCCTACAAAAGGCCCTTTTAAGGGCTATTGGTAGTTTATTGTTAGATTAGGGGGTGTTTTTATTTTCAGGTTTTTTTATAGGGGTATTAGATTAGGTTTAATTTTTATTATTTTGTTCAATTTCGTTTATTATTTTTTGTAATCTTAGATTTTTTTTATTTTTTGTAATTTTAGTGGGGGGGTTTTATAATGCTAGTTTTTAAAAAAAAATCATAGTGTTAGGATTTTTTAATTTTGTAACTTAGGTTTTTTATTTTGAATTTATTTTAGTTTTTTAAAATAGTAATGTTAGGTTAATTTATAGTTTAAGCTTAGTTTTTTTTTATTTTACAGGTAAGTTTTTATTTATTTTAAGGTATTTAGTATATTTTAACGTTAATTTAAAGTTAGGGGATGTTAGGTTTAGGGGTTAATAGCTTAATTTAGCGTGTCGTGATGTGGGGGGCTGGCAGTTTAGGGGTTAATAGTTTAATTTAGTGTGTTGTGATGTGGGGGCTGGCAGTTTAGGGGTTAATAGGTTTATTAAAGTAGTTGTGATGTGGGGGGCTGTCAGCTTAGGGGTTAATAGGTTTATTATAGTAGTTGCGATGTGGGGGGTCAGCAGTTTAGGGGTTAATAGGTTTATTTAGTGTTGGCAATGTGGGGGTCAGCAGTTTAGGGGTTAATACTTTATTTTAGTGTTGGCTATGTTGGTGGGCAGCGGATTAGGGATTAATACGTTTAATAAAGTATTTGCAATGTAGGGGGATGGCGGTTTAGAGGTTAATAGTGTAGTTTATGGGTGTTAGTGTACTTTATATCATTTTTGTTATGAGTTTTGTGAAACATTTTTGTTTTGTAAAATCCATAACTACTGGTCTCTGATCGCGGAATGGATCACGGCGGTATAAGCTATAACGTTAGCATAATAGCCAGACCGCACAACCTGTAATACAAGAGCATTGGAAATTCCACACTCAAAAGCCATTTTTTTAGTGCAGAATGGAGAGTTGTGATACAGGCTAAAACGCTAGCGGTATAGCCGTACCGCCACGACTTGTAATATGGGAGACCTACCATTCCACTCGCAAAGGCCAATGTTCAGCAGTATAGCCGTACCGCTGAAACAAGAAATAAAACAAAAAAATCCACTTAACATAAATATAGTGGAGTGCTTTTTCTACATTAATGTTTATGCATTGTGTTTATATTTTTCATTACTGTTCAGGCATTGTGTTTACATTTTACGTTGTTTTGCACGTTCTTTACATACTCTTTGAAAAGCCTCTTGAGTATGTTTTTCTCCATTGTCACGGCCAATAAGAAAAATGATACAAAGGAACTCCTGCACTGATCGAGTAATCATAATTTAGCATATTGCAGGAGCAATATCTGATTTCTGAAGGTTACTCTCCAACCTCCTGGGATACAATAGGAAACTACAATTATCAAAGTAAATAACAGGAACATTGATCAAAGTAAATCATAATTAAATACTGTACTACAAAATATTTTTTACTATGCATAGGTAAACATTTTATGAAGCTTTCAATTTTGAGTTGTTTCCATTTGAAGGGATTGTTGTAGTCAAAAAAATAAACTGTTGATAGAATATGTAATTTTCAGATATGCAGCCCTCTCGAAAGCTTTTATTAAAAGGACATGAAATTCAGCATTTTTATTTTTATTATTTGTTATGATTCAAATAGAGCATGTGATTTTAAACAACATTCCGATTTACTACTTTTATCTATTTTGCTTCATTTTCTTGGTATTCTTTTTTGAATGATCAGCTATGCACCACTGGGATCTATCTGAAGAAATCTGGTGAACCAATGAAAAGAGGCATTTTTGTGCAGCCACCAATCAACAGCTAACTCCCAGCAATGCATTGCTGCTCCTGAGCCTATCTTGATATGCTTTTTAACTAATCCTACCAAGCGAGTGAAGAAATTTAGATAAAAGAAGCAAATTGGAACGTTGTTTAAAATCACATATTCTGTCCGATTCATGAAAGAAAAATGTTGGGTTTTATGTCCCTTTAATTACCAGATAGAGTGTAAAGGTTACATCTTTCACTCTACTACACTGCAGCAGTAACACTGCAATATCAGCTTAGTTTGTGAACTGTATGTTGTATGTTAGTGCGCATACTATATGAATGTTTATGTTTATCTAATCTGATAACTAAAATAAAATTTTTGGTTTCATTTATCAGAAAATAAAATATAGTTCCAATACATCATAGTTATGTTCCGACAACAATTTGATGCCAATTTATCAAGCTGCGTATGTGGCTCTGCGGGCATGAGTGAACCTGCAGCTGAAAGTTAGGAAGCAGTGGTCATCAGAACGCAGCTTCCTAACCAGTACGCCAGCTATTTGCTAGCTGATCAAATCCCCCCGGGGTGATTGACAACCTCATACTCGTGCGCCATTGGGCTTGTGCAATATTAAAGAAGAGCAGCATATTGCTGCAATATGCATTCTGTGATCCCGGGCAGGCAGGTTCGCGTGAGCGAACACTATCCATCCGGCAGTAGATAAATGCCGGCCTATGTCTAAATGAAGACAAAAACTATGTTGTTTCTTTTCATTCAGACCACAAGCTTTTCCCCCCCATTTTATAGATAGATGGGCAAGTTGACGGATAATATTCCAATACAGAACTAAAAGGGCGACACATTCATCATAGAAATAAATGTGCATTTCAGAATGAATTATGCTGGATCTGAAATTACTGTTATGTATTTTTTTTTCTAGGATATATGTAATTAAGAATCTGAACAGTGATGTTTGGTAACTAAAATACAAGACTTGATTGTAAATTGTACAATGAAAACTTTTATGAGCCAATAAAAATATATTTCTGTAATATCCTGCCTTAGATTTACTAAAACAATTATTAATATTCCATATGGGTTTACCTATAATCTTTCCAGTTGAGTGAGTCATTAATGACATTTTGTTCTGCAATAGCTCCATAGTTTAGGATTTTATCATAATGGAAATAGTAATAATTTCAGTACAATAAATTACTTTTACCTAGAACAAATGGTTTTCATGGGACAATATTGTACATATTCCAATCTTTTCAATTATCGGAAATCAAATTGCATTGTTACACCTCTATGTTGTTATTACTATTCAATTTTGAGCATTGCTAAACAAACAAACAAATAAATAAAATAAATTATATTTTTCTTTCATGATTAACAACTTTTCAATTTATTTCTATTATCAATTTTTTTTTTCTGGTTATCCTTTGTCAAAAAGCAGGAAAGTAAGCTCAGGAGCGTGAACGTCTGCAGCACTATAAGGTAGCAGTATTGCAATAATGTTATACATTAGCAAGAGCACTAGAGGGCAGCACTATTTCCTGTCATGTTGTGCTTCAGGCATGTGCACGCTACCTATCTAGATATCACTTTAACAAAGAATAACATGGGAACTAAGTAAATTTAATAATAGAAGTAAATTGGAAACTTTTTAAAAATTGTATTCTCTATCTGAATAATGAAAGAAAAAAATGTGGGTTTAATGTCCCTTTAACTTTGGGATTTTTTATTTTATTTGAATGCTTTCAACGGAAGGAGAATGGAGTTCCCAAATTAAAGGGACACTATACCCAAACATTTTCTTTCATGATTAAGGTAGAGAATACAATTTTAAACAACATTCAAATTTACTTCTATTACCTAATTTGCTTTATTCTTTAGATATACTTTAATGAAGAAATAGCAATGCACACAGTGAACCAATCACAGGAGGCATCTATGTGCAGCTACCAATCAGCAGCTACTAAGCATATCTAGATATGCTTTTCGGCAAATAATACCAAGAGAATGAAGCAAAATAGATAATAGAAGTAAATTAGAAAGTTGTTTATAATTGTATGCTCTTTCTAAATCATGAAAGAAAACAATTGGGTTTCATGAACCTTTAATAGTTAGTTATGAATGATGATATTCAGGTAGTTAAAGGGACATAAAACCCAAATGTTTTAATTCAGAAAGAACACTCAATTTTAAGCAAATTTGTAATTTACGTCTTTAATCAAATTGTCTTCATTCTCTTGGTATTCTAAGTTGAAGGAGCAGCAATGCACCACTGGGAGCCAACTGCTGATTGGTCGCCGCACATATACACCCCTTGTCATTGCCTAACCTAATGTTTTCATCTGGCTCCTGGTGCAGAAATGCAATACTGGGAGCCAACTGCTGATTGGTCGCCGCACATATACACCCCTTGTCATTGCCTAACCTAATGTTTTCATCTGGCTCCTGGTGCAGAAATGCACTACTGGGAGCCAACTGCTGATTGGTCGCCGCACATATACACCCCTTGTCATTGCCTAACCTAATGTTTTCATCTGGCTCCTGGTGCAGCAATGCACTACTGGGAGCCAACTGCTGATTGGTCGCCGCACATATACACCCCTTGTCATTGCCTAACCTAATGTTTTCATCTGGCTCCTGGTGCAGCAATGCACTACTGGGAGCCAACTGCTGATTGGACGCCGCACATATACACCCCTTGTCATTGCCTAACCTAATGTTTTCATCTGGCTCCTGGTGCAGCAATGCACTACTGGAAGCCAGATGAATACATTAGGTTAGGCAATGACAAGGGGTGTATATGTGCGGCGACCAATCAGCAGTTATCTCCCAGTAGTGCATTGCTGCTCCTAAGGTATACCAAGGTATAATTTTCAACAAAGGATGCTAAGAGAATAAAGGAAATTAGATAATGTAAGTAAATTGGAAATATGTTGAAAATTGCATGCTCTTTCTGAATCATGAAAGAAAGAAATTTGGGTTTTATATCACTTTAACACAACGGGTTCCATTTATAACTTCAAACTTTCACAGAAATAGGGCTAGATATGCAATAAAAGCAAATGGGGTATAGATACATTTCCTTAATTATCTATTTTGTTAGAAAAAAAATTAAATCTAATTGCAGTAAGACTAAATATACTTGCCAAATTGTGTAGTTAAAAAGAGGAAGGTAAATATTATATATACTATAATATGTATATAGTTAATTTAAAAACAATAAAAACAAATGCAAATTCAAGTAACACTTTGCTCAATTTTGGTCCCAAATGGCTTCCGTAGTTTTCAGATGGGCACTGCTCCATTACTGCTTCACTAATTTACTGATATTGTATTGGATGGCTTGTTCATGCACCCAGAAAATACAAATGTAAGGAGCCAAAGCGCACCAACCTCTAATATACGTTTTGATTATATTGTATGACTCTACCTAAAGCGGAGTTTTCTCATTTGGCTTCTTTTCAGTGCATGATTTAGGACAGTTCCGCTTATTAATTCTATAAAATCCTGAGATGAGAGACTTTTAAAACTACATTGTTCTTAATTGTATTATACAGTTACTTGGATTTGTATGGTTTTTGTTTTTAAATGAAATATATATATATACATACTTTTTTAATTCCTTTATACCGGGGGAGGAAGGTACATACTTTTTAAATTCCTTTATACCGGGGGGGGGTGCTTAGATCGTATCAAAGTTCCGATGTAATCACTTGCTGGAATAATCAAATTAAATGATTTTTGATGCAATCACGTGATTTCAAGGCCAGGATTGGATCGTGGGGGACTGCCTACACTCATAGGCAAGCTCCCCAGTCTGATTTTTTTTTATTTCCTAAAAGGAGGAGGCTGCAGGACGCCATATAAGGTAGGACATTCCATGACGTCCTAACTGCGTTAAAGCCCAGTTTAATATGTTAATATATACCTCTCTCTTTTTAAATACACAATTTGGCAAGGACCTTGAGTCTTACCGCAATTGGATTTAATTTATTGTTATTTTCTCATGCAAGCCTGCAACTTCAAGTTAAGAAACAATGGTTTTAGTGCTCTGCTTCCTAACCTCTCTGACGGATTTGACTGGAGTGACTGACATCCCCTGCTCTTGCACAATGCATTGCATGAGAGCAGGAGGCAGAATTGCACAACAGACAAGAGAAAGCATCACTTCATAAGGAGCGTGGACAGATAGTCTTTCTGCTTAAAACCGCGTCTGCCAACTACATATTAAATGCAGATCAATGACATGACAGCTCCAGTTATGTTCTAAGCCAGTGATGGCTAACTTTGGCACCCCTGATGTTTTGGGACTACAATTTTCATGATGCTCAATTAGACTGCAGAGTGCCTAAGCAAGGTTAGCCATAACTGTTCTAAGCCCTACTCACTTGTTTTCATCATATCAAATGCAAATAGTCACATGTGTGTGTTTACTATATATTTAGTATAAGTGTACAGTTGAGCTAAAATATGTGTATATAAATTAAATATAGAAAACAACATTTCTTATCTAAAATTAACAATAGCTGTTTCTAATCTCCTTGCTTGACAGCATGTAAAGAAAATGGCATACAACCAGATCCTGTAATAGATAATGTAGTGTTGCTGGGCAATGTACTCTAAAGTGTAAAATTTACCCATTTTCATGATACATTGGGCCAAAATACAAGTGGCGTATTTACATGCGCGTGTATTACAAGTTGAGAGTAAACGCATTCGCAGCAAGTGCAAATGAAATTAGCGAATGTTTACTTAGCATGACTGAAGACCACACAAAAATAGTTAAAAAACAATATGCACCAAACACAACATAAATACATTAAATTAAAGTTTTACACTCATATATACACTATATGATAATTTTTTTCAATAAAAGTATTAATAAACTGCAAATGTGTGTTTCTAAATATGTGTGTGGGTGTATATATTTTTATATATGTCTATACATGTGTATTTATATATTTATATATGAAAATGCATAAATATATATACACATATATATAGATATACACATAACAAAAAAGAGCGCTGGAGGCTTTTTATATTCATGTTTTATTACTCCTATTATTTCATTTCATGTACATTTGATTTTTGAATTCTCAATTTCAAATAATTTTTCGTCTCATTAATTCTTAGACTTCTATAGCGCTAGTATACCATTTTTGTATTTATAGATATACACATAAGCAAGCATAGACATACACACTTTGGAGCCTTCCACTCAAATATCTTAAAACATGAAAATAATTGTATTCCATTTTAATATTTTATTATGTGTTTTACTATGTATTTAATGTAAATATTTTACACTCCAATATTCTTCACATAGCAGAAAAGGTTCTTAGTATTTTTAAATATATATTTCTAAATATATCTGTATATTTAAACCTGTATATATTCATAAATATATATAGTTATAGGTATACATATATTTAAAAACAAAAAAGAAAAAAAAATTCTATGTGGAATGTAAAACATGCATACCTACCTTTGGGTTTAACGTAGTTGCTCTAACGAGGTATCGGGTTAGCTCGCGAGCGCAAAGGGCCCCATGTAATAAGAGGCGGGTGGACAGTTTCTCAACTTGCAAAGCTGTACGCCCTCCTTCGCTACATACGGGCAGCGGATCTGTTTGTCTGCTGGCCCGTATGTATCATTACACACTCATCGCAGTGTGTAATACCCGCCCCTTCATTCATGCGACCAATCACGCGACTGAAGGGGCTGTCAATCACTGAGAGCAAGCAAACTCTCTGTGATTTTCCCTCGCCACCTCAGAGGTGGCGTAGGGTGTAAGAAGCAGCGGTCTAATGACTGCTGCTTCTTACATTGCGGGAAGCAGGCTCGCATATGCGAAACTGTCCCGCAAGGGCTCCGGAGCAGCTGTCGCTGCTTCATACATGGAGCCCTAAGTGTTTTTTTAGAAGTTAGTGCGGTTGAGATATCTGAAGTTCTGAAGTTAGTACGTATCAGTATTTCATTAGCAAAGCATTTTACTTTCAACTTGTAACAAGTTCCAGCAGTGTTTTCACATGCCAGCAATGATATAGACTACAAGCACAACACAGGTTAAGTTCTAGTGTTCATATGTAATCTATATTCTTATCATTATAGGTGAACTGATTTTAACCATAATGATAAAAAATAAACTGTGTTTAAAATGTAACATCAAGCTTCCATCTATAACTTTACTAATATATTTTGTTCATTGCAATACAAATAAATCTATTCTTTGTTTTAGTATAACATATATTTGTTTCCATCTCTCTTGTGGTTTAAAATGTACCAGGAATTTTTATTTTATTTTCTTACTATGTATTGCTTTAAATATTGAGCTTGCTCAAACCCATGGGAAAGTGGTAGGCTTATATGAGATTTGTTTCGAGTGACAATATTGTATGTTTGCAGTAAACTACTTTCTAATCTACTTGACCTCATTTTGTTTAAATAGCAAAGCCAAACCCAAAGCCAACCCTAAATTAAATTTGCCCATGAATTGCAGTACATTTAACATCTGTGTTTCTTTATGCTCTCATAACTTTTTCTTCCAAGCATTATGGATCTGGATCAAACATATAATCATTTTCTCTAAGAGACAAACATAAGAGAAACAGTAAAATAAAGATTTAGTTTTCCAAACCTGAGTATAAAAACATTTAAAGTACACATTGAATGCTGCCACATCAAATTGATTTTAATAGTGAATCCATATTTTTTACAAAAATAAACTACTCATGCAGTAACCAAGTAACCAAGTCTGTGTCAGGAACAGAAAATTGCAATATCCAAGTTAGAGAACCGCACTCACTGGACTTTCAACAAACAATAATTTATTGTGAAAATTGACGTTTCGGGGAGTCAGCTGTGCCCTTCCTCAGACCAAACAAAATGAACAAAACAATGTGTTTAAATAGCATATAACCCCGCCCCCCAGGAAGTGACATAGGCCTCTAGTTTTCAAGGTCTGTCGGACCTGATCCGACAGTGCGGATCAGGTCCGACAGACCTCGCTGAATACGGCGAACAATACGCTTGTCGTATTCAGCATTGCACCAGCAGCTCACAAGAGCTGCTGGTGCAACACTGCCCCCTGCAGACTCGCCACCAATAGGCCGCCAGCAGGGGGTGTCAATCAACCCGATCGGGTTGATTTCCGGCGATGTCTGTCCGCCTGCTCAGAGCAGGTGGACAGGTTATGGAGCAGCGGTCTTTGTGACCGCTGCTTCATAACTGCTGTTTCTGTTGAGCCTGCAGGCTCGCCAGAAACACGGGGCATCAAGCTCCATTCAGAGCTTGATACATATGCCCCAGTATCTTTAGTATCCATGGATACCAACATAACAGTGAAAAACACAACAGTAAACTACAATATGTTATATATCAGTATTATAATTGTGAAGTAACATTCATATTCAGTGAGCATTAAGGAATAAAGTGTAAATTCAGGACACAATGGATAAGTGCATAAGATTCATAATGTACCAAAATCAATCCAAAACAAAACAGAAGCTTGCTATATATAAATAAATACATACAAAACAGATGCTTGTTATAGAAATAAATGCTTGTTATAAAAATAAATAAAGCAGCTGCTTATTGTATAGATAATAAAATAGATCCTTGTTGCTGCAATAGAAAAAACATCTGTTTATATTATAAAAGTCTAATAGCGACTCTTGATCTAAATGCTGCTCAATATTAAAAGGCAAGTCGCATCAACTAAATCAAATCACGAGTAACTGTGATTAAAAGCATCCTAATGTTGTGACTTAAAGTGAGGGGAGATATAAAATAAAAGAATATGTTAGTGTGTAACACACAGCTCCCACCTGAGATATCAAAAGACATGTACTCAATACAGAGCCTACTTCCATGTCAATGTGACATCATAGGCACGCCCCCAACTCAGCCAAATAGATTAAGAGGGGAAATATCATGGCAGTGTGAGTGGACCGGCAAGACAACAAATCAGGATGTTATATCTCTAAGTTGTGGATATTGTCGCTAAGGGAAATTGTAGTGTAGCAAATAGACTGAATGATATGGTAACAATCATCTAAACACATATCACAGTAGAAATAGATCCACTATTTAAAGCAAACCCTTGAATGGAAAAAACATTCAACATCTTGAGAAGACATAGGCCTCTAGTTATCAACGTGTCTACTTTACCTGCCTTCGCCGCCCCAATACGCCCGCCTAAGCTCGCCTACCATCGCCGCCGCGGACCTGAAAAATTTTGCCAAAGTTATCAATAAAGCTGTCAAAAAGCCGCGCACCAAGTACGGGTCGATGAGCAGCGGACTGTGATAGTTATCACTCATCCGATCTCGCTGCTCTTCGGCTTTTTTACAGCTTTATTGACAAGCTGTCACTAAGCACCCACACTAACTACACTGTTCTACCCCCTATACCGGCACCCCCGGAGCCCCCGCAACTAAATAAACTTATTAACCCTATTAACCTAAACCGCCGCTCCCGGACCCCGCCGCCACCTACATTATACCTAGTAACCCCTATCCTGCCCCCCCTATACCGCCGCCACCTATAATAAAGTTAACCCCTATCCTGCCCCTCTACACCGCCGCCACTGTAATAAAATTATTAACCCCTAATCCTAAATCTAACACTAACCCTAACACCCCCTAACTTAAATATTAATTAAATAAATCTAAATAATATTTCTCTTATTAACTAAATTAATCCTATTTAAAACTAAATACTTACCTTTAAAATAAACCATAATATAGCTACAATATAAATAATAATTATATTGTAGCTATCTTAGGATTTATTTTTATTTTACAGGCAAATTTCAATTTATTTTAACTAGGTACAATAGCTATTAAATAATTATTAACTATTTAATAGCTACCTAATTAAAATAAAGAGAAATTAACCTGTAAAATAAAAACTAACCTAAGTTACAATTACACCTAACACTACACTATACTTTAATAAATTAATCCTATTTAAAACTAAATACTTACCTGTAAAATAAACCCTAATTAATAATTACATTGTAGCTATTTTAGGATTTATATTTATTTTACAGGTAACTTTGTATTTATTTTAGCTAGTTAGAATAGTTATTAAATAGTTATTAACTATTTAATAACTACCTAGCCAAAAGAAATACAAAATTACCTGTAAAATAAATCCTAACCTAAGTTACAATTAAACCTAACACTACACTATCATTAAATTAATTAAATAAATTACCTACAAATAACTACAATTAAATTAAATTAAATAAACTAACTAAAGTACAAAAAAAAAAAAAAATCTAAGTTACAAAAAATAAAAAAAAATAAGTTACAAACATTTAAAAAAATATTACAACAATTTTGAGCTACTTACACCTATTCTAAGCCCCCTAATAAAATAAAAAAGCCCCCCAAATTAAAAAAATGCCCTACCCTATTCTACATTAAAAAGTTACCAGCTCTATTACCTTATCAGCCCTTAAAAGGGCCTTTTGTGGGGCATGCCCCAAAGAAAACAGCTCTTTTGCCTGTAAAATAAAAATACAACCCCCAACATTAAAACCCACCACCCACATACCCCTAATCTAACCCAAACCCCCCTTAAATAAACCTAACACTACCCCCTGAAGATCATCCTACCTTGAGCTGTCTTCAGCCAGCCGACCACCGATGGAACCAAAGAGGAGATCCGGAGCGGCAGAAGTCATCATCCAAGGGGCGCTGAAGAAGTCTTCTATCCGATTGAAGTCTTCATCTATGCGGCGTCTTCAATATTCATCCATCCGGAGCGGAGCCATCTTCAGACGAGCCGACGCAGAGCCATCCTCTTCTTCCCGACGACTAACGACGAATGAAGGTTTCTTTAAGGGATGTCATCCAAGATGGCATCCCTTCAATTCCGATTGGCTGATAGGATTCTATCAGCCAATCGGAATTCAGGTAGGAAAAACCTGATTGGCTGATTGAATCAGCCAATCAGATTGAAGTTCAATCCGATTGGCTGATCCAATCAGCCAATCCGATTGAGCTCGCATTCTATTTGCTGTTCCGATCAGCCAATAGAATGCAAGCTCAATCTGATTGGCTGATTGGATCAGCCAATCAGATTGAACTTCAATCTGATTGGCTGATTCAATCAGCCAATCAGATTTTTCCTACCTTAATTCCGATTAGCTGATAGAATCCTATCAGCCAATCGGAATTGAAGGGACGCCATCTTGGATGAAGTCCCTTAAAGGAACCTTCATTCGTCGTTAGTCGTCGGGAAGAAGAGGATGGCTCCGCGTCGGCTCGTCTAAAGATGGCTCCGCTCCGGATGGATGAAAATTGAAGACGCCGCATGGATGAAGACTTCTATCGGATGGAAGACCTCTTCAGCGCCGCCTGGATGTTGACTTCAATCGGATGGAAGACTTCTTCAGCGCCCCTTGGATGATAACTTCTGCCGCTCCGGATCTCCTCTTCGGTTCCATCGGTGGTCGGCTGGCTGAAGACGGCTCAAGGTAGGATGATCTTCAGGGGGGTAGTGTTAGGTTTATTTAAGGGGGGTTTGGGTTAGATTATGGGTATGTGGGTGGTGGGTTTTAATGTTGGGGGGTTGTATTTTTATTTTACAGGCAAAAGAGCTGTTTTCTTTGGGGCATCCCCCGCAAAAGGCCCTTTTAAGGGCTGGTAAGATAAGAGAGCTGGTAACTTTTTAATGTAGAATAGGGTAGGGATTTTTTTTATTTTGGGGGCTTTGTTATTTTATTATGGGGCTTAGATTAGGTGTAAGTAGCTTAAAATTGTTGTAATATTTTTTAAATGTTTGTAACTTATTTTTTTTTATTTTTTGTAACTTAGCTTTTTTTATTTTTGTACTTTAGTTAGTTTATTTAATTTAATTTAATTGTAGTTATTTGTAGGTAATTAATTTAATGATAGTGTAGTGTTAGGTTTAATTGTAACTCAGGTTAGGATTTATTTTACAGGTAAATGTTTCTTTATTTTAACTAGGTAGCTATTAAATAGTTAATAATAGGTATTGTACCTAGTTAAAATAAATTGAAAGTTGCCTGTAAAATAAAAATAAATCCTAAGATAACTACAATATAATTATTATTTATATTGTAGCTATATTAGGGTTTATTTTAAAGGTACGTATTTAGTTTTAAATAGGAATAATTTAGTTAATAAGAGAAATATTATTTAGATTTATTTAATTAATATTTAAGTTAGGGGGGTGTTAGGGTTAGTGTTAGACTTAGGTTTAGGGGTTAATAATTTTATTACAGTGGCGGCGGTGTAGGGGGGGCAGGATAGGGGTTAATACATTTATTATAGGTGGTGACGGTGTAGGGGTGGCAGGATAGGGGTTAATAACGTTATTATAGTGGCGGCGGTGTAGGGGGGGCGGGATAGGGGTTAATAGGTATAATGTAGGTAGCGGTGGGGTCCGGGAGCGGCTGTTTAGGGGTTAATACATATTTTATAGTTGCGGCGGGGACCGGGAGCGGCGGTTTAGGGGTTAATACATATATTATAGTTGTGGCGGGGACCAGGAGCAGCGGTTTAGGGGTTAACATATTTATTATAGCTTGCAGTGGGCTCCGGGAGCGGCGGTTTAGGGGGTAAACACTTTATTTAGTTGCGGCGGTGTAGGGGGACAGATTAGGGGTGTTTAGACTCGGGGTACATGTTAGGGTGTTAGGTGTAGACATCTCCCATAGGAATCAATAGGATGTCTGGCAGCAGCGAACATGAACTTTCACTATGGTCAGACTCCCATTGATTCCTATGGGATCCTCTGCCTCCAGGGCGGCGGGTTTTAAACCAGGTACGCTGGGCCGGAAAAGTGCAGAGCGTACCTGCTAGTTTTTTGATAACTAGCAAAAGTAGTCAGATTGTGCCGAACTTGTGTTCGGAACATCTGGAGTGACGTAAGAATCGATCTGTGTCGGACTGAGTCCGGCGAATAGAAGCTTACGTCACTATATTCTACTTTTGCCGGTGTCTAGGGCTTGATAATTAAGGCGAATCAGCCTCGCCACAAATACGCTGCGGAATTCAGGCATATTTGAGGTTGACGGCTTGATAACTAGGGGCCATAAAATCCTACTACATGATTTACAAAAAAAAATTATATTGTATGTCGAGCTAAAAGACATATATAACTAGCCATTGGAGTGAAAAAAATTAAATGTATTATCCGTTAAATGTGTACCTATATAACCAGACCTGGTATATATAATGAATCGTGGATAATCATTAACTTACAGAAAACATGGACAATCATTAAATTACAGGAAACAATGCCAGTCTAAATTGGCATTCAATCCATGTGGGTGTATGGTATTGAGGCGATAAATCCATTTAGCCTCACATCTTAGTAGCAATTTCTTCCTATCCCCACCTCTCCTTAACGGAGGAACATGATCTATTAATCTTAACCTCAAGTCAGAGAGGGGTTGTTTGTGGGTGAGAAAATGCAGAGCCACAGGTTGGTCACTTTTGCCTGTATTAAGGGCAGCTCTGATGGCAGAACGATGATTGGCGAATCTGATTCTTGCGGCGTCTTCTGTTTTACCCATATAGTACAAACCACATGAACAGTTTAATAGATAGACCACAAAGTTCGTGGTACAGGTAAGATAAAATCTGATGTGGTACTGATGGTTGTTGTGTGGGTGCTTAAATGACTTTCCTGGAATCATTGAATTGCATGTAGTACATGAAATACATCTATAGGATCCCATTTTCTTGGTTTTCAACCAGGATGGTTCAGGGTAGCTGTGGATGGGGTCAGTCTTGACCAAAGAGTTTCTGAGGTTTCTTGCCCTCCTATATGCAATCTGTGGTTTCTGCACAAATGGTAAGGAATTATCCGAAGATATAATATCCCAGTGTTTAAACACCTGTTTCGGGAGATCCTTAACATTCGGTGTGTAAGTGGTCATTAGGGTTAGAGTATCCCCTTTTGGTAATTGTACTTTATCTTTGAGTAGATCTCTTTGTCAGACATCTGCCAGCTGTGATCGGATCTCCTTGATAAGTTTCTGTTTATTACCCCTTTTGAAACAAATTTCCAAGTCATCCAGTTGTTCCTCTCTTTTTGTAACATCCGAATTGTTACTGATTGTCCGTAATATCTGTGCTTTTGGTACCGCCTCTATCATCCTTCTTGGGTGACAGCTCTGACTCTGAGCCGATAGGATGGAATTCCTATCCATGTCTTTCTTAAATAGTGTGGTATTCAATTTCCCTTGTGCATTGTATATTCTTAGGTCTAAGAAGTCCACCTGCTGTGCATTCGCTGAAATCTTCAATCGAACAGGGTGTTCATACCCATTCAGACCCTGTGTCCAGGCCATCAACTCTTCCATTGATCCCTTCCAAATGATGAAGAGATCATCGATGTAGCGTCGGTACAGACTAATGTTGGAGTTTGTGAAGACTTGCATGACCTCATTTTCATATCTCTTCATATATATATATGTTGGCATATGCCGGGCCATATTCAAGACCATTGCCATCCCAGCTATTTGGAGATAATATGTATGCTCAAAATGGAAGTAATTGCAAGTAAGGCACAATTCTAAAAGTGTGAGCATGAATTCTGGTGGTGAACCAATGTAGGAGTATAGATTTAATATAGCTTCCACAGCAGTAAGACCATCTTTGTGGGTGATGATGGTATATAAGCTTGTGACATCTAAAGCAGCAAGAATTTCATCCTGTATCTCCCCAAACTCTTGTAGTGTAGTGATCATATGTATCGAATCACGTATGTAGCATCTCATTGTTTCGCTATTAGACTTTCATAATATAAACGGATGTTTTATTCTATTGCAGCAACAAGGATCTGTTTTATTATCTCTACAATAAGCAGCAGATTTATTTATTTTTATAACAAGCATTTATTTCTATAAAAAGCATCTGTTTTGTATGTATTTTTTTATATAGAAAGCTTCGGTTTTGTTTTGGATTTATTTTGGTACGTTATGACTCTTATGCACTTATCCATTGTGCCCTAATTTTACACTTTATTCCTTCATTCTCACTGAATCTGAATGTTACTTCACGATTATAATACTGAGATATAACATATTGTAGTTTACTATTGTGTTTTTCACTGTTATGTTGGTGTCCATGGATACTTTAGATAATGTCACTTCCTGTGGGCGGGGTTATATGCTACTTAAACACATTGTTTTGTTAATTTTTTTGGTCTGAGGAAGGGGACAGCTGACTCCCCGAAACGTCACTTTTCACAACTAATTATTGTTTGTTGAATGTCCAGTGAGTGCGGTAACTTGGATATACAGTATCTCACAAAAGTGAGTACACCCCTCACATTTTTGTAAATATTTTATTATATCTTTTCATGTGACAATACTAAAGAAATTACACTTTGCTACAATGTAATGTAGTGAGTGTACAGTCTGTATAACAGTGTAAATTTGCTGTCCCCTCAAAATAACTCAACACATAGCAATTCATGTCTAAACCATTGGCAACAAAAGTGAGTACACCTCTAAGTGGAAATGTCCAAAATGGACCCAAAGTGTCAATATTTTGTGTGGCCACCATTATTTTACAGCACTGCCTTAACCCTCTTGGGCATGAAGTTCACCAGAGCTTCACAGGTTGTCACTGGAGTCCTCTTCCATTCCTCCATGACAACATCACAGAGCTGGTGGATGATAGAGACCTTGCGCTCCCCCACCTTCCGTTTGAGGATGACCCACAGATGTTCAATAGGGTTTATGTCTGGAGACATGCTTGGCCAGTCCAGCACCTTTACCCCCTGCTTCTTTAGCAAGGCAGTTGTTGTCTTAGAGGTGTGTTTGGGGTCGTTATCATGTTAAAATACTGCCCTGCGGCCCAGTCTCCGAAGGGAGGGGATCATGTTCTGCTTCAGTATGTCACAGTACATGTTGGCATTCATGGTTACCTCAATAAACTGTAGCTCCCCAGTGCTGGCAGCACTCATACAGGTCCAGACCATGACACTCCCACCACCATGCTTGACTGTAGGCAAGACACACTTGTCTTTGTACTCCTTACCTGGTTGCCGCCACACACACTTGACACCATCTGAACCAAAAAAGTTTATCTTGGTCTCATCGGACCACAGGACATGGTTCCAGTAATTCATGTCCTTAGTCTGCTTGTCTTCAGCAAACTGTGGGATTTCTTGTGCATCATCTTTAGAAGAGGCTTCCTTCTGGGACGACAGCCATGCAGACCAATTTGATGCAGTGTGCGGCGTATGGTCTGAGCACTGACAGGCTGACCCCCCACCCCTTCAACCTCTGCAGCAATGCTGACAGCACTCATACATCTATTTCCCAAAGACAACCTCTGGATATGAAACTGAGCACATGCACTCAACTTCTTTGGTCGACCATGGCAAAGCTTGTTCTGAATGAAACCTGTCCTGTGAAACCGCGGTATGGTCTTGCCCACCGTGCTGCAGCTCAGTTTCAGGGTCTTGGCAATCTTCTTAAAAGCTAGGCCATCTTTATGTAGAGCAAGAATTCTTTTTTTCAGATCCTCAGAGAGTTCTTTGCCATGAGGTGCCATGTTGAACTTCCAGTGACCAGTATGAGAGAGTGTGAGAGCGATAACACCAAATTTAACACATCTGCTCCCCATTCACACATGAGACCTTGTAACACTAACAAGTCACCTGACGCCGGGGAGGGAAAATGGCTAATTAGGCCCATTTTGGACATTTCCACTTAGGGGTGTACTCACTTTTGTTGCCAACGCTTTAGACATTAATGGCTGTGTGTAGAGTTGTTTTGAGGGGACAGCAAATGTACACTGTTATACAGGCTGTACACTTACTACTTTACATTGTAGCAAAGTGTAATTTCTTCAGTGTTGTCACATGAAAAGATATAATAAAATATTTACAAAAATGTGAGGGGTGTACTCACTTTTGTGAGATACTGTATATATGATATATAAATATTTACAGTATATATATATATATATATATATATATATATATACAGTATATATATATATATATATATATATATATATATATATATATATATATATACAGGGAGTGCAGAATTATTAGGCAAATGAGTATTTTGACTACATCATCCTCTTTATGCATGTTGTCTTACTCCAAGCTGTATAGGCTCGAAAGCCTACTACCAATTAAGCATATTAGGTGATGTGCATCTCTGTAATGAGAAGGGGTGTGGTCTAATGACATCAACACCCTATATCAGGTGTGCATAATTATTAGGCAACTTCCTTTCCTTTGGCAAAATGGGTCAAAAGAAGGACTTGACAGGCTCAGAAAAGTCAAAAATAGTGAGATATCTTGCAGAGGGATGCAGCACTCTTAAAATTGCAAAGCTTCTGAAGCGTGATCATCGAACAATCAAGCGTTTCATTCAAAATAGTCAACAGGGTCGCAAGAAGCGTGTGGAAAAACCAAGGCGCAAAATAACTGCCCATGAACTGAGAAAAGTCAAGCGTGCAGCTGCCAAGATGCCACTTGCCACCAGTTTGGCCATATTTCAGAGCTGCAACATCACTGGAGTGCCCAAAAGCACAAGGTGTGCAATACTCAGAGACATGGCCAAGGTAAGAAAGGCTGAAAGACGACCACCACTGAACAAGACACACAAGCTGAAACGTCAAGACTGGGCCAATAAATATCTCAAGACTGATTTTTCTAAGGTTTTATGGACTGATGAAATGAGAGTGAGTCTTGATGGGCCAGATGGATGGGCCCGTGGCTGGATTGGTAAAGGGCAGAGAGCTCCAGTCCGACTCAGACGCCAGCAAGGTGGAGTACTGGTTTGGGCTGGTATCATCAAAGATGAGCTTGTGGGGCCTTTTCGGGTTGAGGATGGAGTCAAGCTCAACTCCCAGTCCTACTGCCAGTTTCTGGAAGACACCTTCTTCAAGCAGTGGTACAGGAAGAAGTCTGCATCCTTCAAGAAAAACATGATTTTCATGCAGGACAATGCTCCATCACACGCGTCCAAGTACTCCACAGCGTGGCTGGCAAGAAAGGGTATAAAAGAAGAAAATCTAATGACATGGCCTCCTTGTTCACCTGATCTGAACCCCATTGAGAACCTGTGGTCCATCATCAAATGTGAGATTTACAAGGAGGGAAAACAATACACCTCTCTGAACAGTGTCTGGGAGGCTGTGGTTGCTGCTGCACGCAATGTTGATGGTGAACAGATCAAAACACTGACAGAATCCATGGATGGCAGGCTTTTGAGTGTCCTTGCAAAGAAAGGTGGCTATATTGGTCACTGATTTGTTTTTGTTTTGTTTTTGAATGTCAGAAATGTATATTTGTGAATGTTGAGATGTTATATTGGTTTCACTGGTAAAAATAAATAATTGAAATGGGTATATATTTGTTTTTTGTTAAGTTGCCTAATAATTATGCACAGTAATAGTCACCTGCACACACAGATATCCCCCGAAAATAGCTATAACTAAAAACAAACTAAAAACTACTTCCAAAAATATTCAGCTTTGATATTAATGAGTTTTTTGGGTTCATTGAGAACATGGTTGTTGTTCAATAATAAAATTAATCCTCAAAAATACAACTTGCCTAATAATTCTGCACTCCCTGTATATACACACTGTATATATATATATATATATATATATATATATATATATATATATATATATATATATATATATATACATATATATACTGTATATATATATATATATATATATATATATATATATACACATATATATATATATTTATGTAGTTTTGGGATCCAAGCACTGTATACGTGAACTGCCTGGGTGCTCTCTATGGTAGATAGGTAGAAGATTAATAAGGACTTAATAAATATTAATTTTATTTGTATTTCATCAATAAAGGTTCAGTCAACGTTTCGATCCTGTATTCATCTCCTCTCCACATTTAAAACATTTACTTTATTTAGTCTTGGATCACCCATATATCTCTTACAGAACTGATTGTTCAAACATGTACATGCTGTGACTCCACACATTTCCTTACACAGCACTTTCACCACATAAGTTTTAGGCTCCCATCCCACTCATCCTTAAACTCTGTATGACCATCTGTTAGATACTACTTGCACTAATTGCCTGCTACATATTGTTTTTCATATGTTCATAGATATCCCTTGGACCAATTGTGACTCAAACTTTTACATAGTCATATATTATAGTCACAAATAACATAAACTTTACACAGACTTAGCAGTCTGTCTCTTACAGTAGTGCACACTTTGTTACATATAACCTTGTTATCAGCTTTCAACATATACACTACAATTTATACAAAACACTGAGGTAGCATACTCGTAAACAGTTTGTTTATGGTTGCTATGGCTACCCTCCTTTCTGACCGCATGTCAGACTCACGGCAGATGACGTCATCAACGTCAGCGTCAACTAGCCCATTTAGTACTTAAATCGACATTATACACTCATTTTTTCTTTGCATAAATGTTTTGTAGATGATCTATTTATATAGCCCATTAAGTTTTTTTTTAAAAAAAAAGTTTAGTTTTGCTTATTTTTAAATAACATTGCTCAGATTTTCAGACTCCTAACCAAGCCCCAAAGTTTTATGTGAATACTGATGTATACCTTCTCCAGCTTGCTCCTGTTTGTGTAAAGGGTCTTTTCATATGCAAAAGAAGGGGGAGGGGGGAAAAGTGTCTTATTTCCCACTTGCAGTGGGCTTTCCAGCTACCTTTTCACTTTTCAACAAAGCTAAACTGAAAGCTTCTAAGTAAGTTTTTAAACAGTTTTATACTGGATTTTTTATATCGGCATCTGTGCATCCTATTCTTTATAGTAGTGTCTATTACATGCAGTTATATGAAAATGAGCGTATACTGTCCCTTTAAGAGTGGCACAGATTTACACCTGTTCACTGCTGAATGCATCACACACACTCGGATTAAGGTAAGCAGCATAGCTAAGTCTACTTCTTGTTCCCCTTAGAATGCCCTGTTAGCATTTACTGCTCTTTAGTAGTTTACCGTATCCTCTAGCATTCTATTCTTCCAACATGGGGTTACTATATTTGATTAACTTATTTATTGTGTCGAAACAATATGCCTAGCATACAGTTAAAAGGTGGCTCTAGGGGTCCCGTTATGTGGTGTTCTGTGACCGGAAGTTGCATACATTATGCAGCTTCTTAAACACCCAGCTGAAACATACCTTTTCAACTCTTCCCTGACACATTAACCAAGGGCTACGCTGTGAACATTAACACACTGTGGAAATCCACACAATGGGTGATACAGATATATATTAGGTCCCGGTTGTGCATACAGTAGGATACAGAGTTTGAGGCAATGGGCGTATATTTCCACACTACTTTCACAATATTTGTCATCTATGTACATAAACATTTGTTCTTTATACAGATGTATATGACACTATATTATAGTATTTGAGTCTTCTTAGCTACAAACTTTTACATTAGAACAAAGAAAAAAGAAAAAAAAGACAAAAACCGGAACCAAAATGCCAGTGCAAAAGATCGTTTATTTGAGTGATGAACAGTAGGTCATGAGAGCTGGACTGACCGTAATTAGTGGGATCAGACTGATACTACAGGAATGTTCTACTCTGTGAAAAGCATTACTGGGCTAGAAAGACGCTGCACCCAGGTGGTAAATCGCCAATAAACAGGCTAACAATGCTATTGAGATGGTTGTTCGTTCCTGTGAGTGCACTTCTCTCTCTCTGTGTGTGTGTATATATATATATGTGTGTGTTACTAGGGGGAGGTCTTCCCAACCTTAAACAACCAAGGGGCATATTTATCAAGCTCTGTATGGAGCTTGATGTCCTGTGTTTCCTTAAGGCTCGTCGGAAACAGAAGTTATGAAGCAGCTTTCTAAAGACTGCTGCTCCATAACCTGTCCGCCTGCTCTGAGGCAGCGGACAGAAATCGGCCACGAATCTGGGGGCGGCATTGCACCAGCAGTTCACAAGAACTGCTGGTGCAATGATAAATGCCTACAGCGTATGCTGTCGGCATTTATTGATGTGCAGCGGACATGATCCGCAATATCAGATCATGTCTTCTCGCACCATAATAAATAGGCCCCCAAATCTCTAATCGAAATAGGTAAGATAGGGGTATTTAGGAAGTAAATAATACTGATAAGTATATAGTAGACAGACAAAACAAAAACACAACCAGATGAATAAATAATCCAAAAGTTGTGTCCAGTCCAAAGATGCGGGTATACAATGCCTTGCAAAAGTATTCACCCCCCTTGGCATTTTTCGTGTTTTGTTGCCTCACAACCTGGAATTAACATGGATTGGTTGAGGATTCACATAATTTAATTTACAGAACATGCTCACAACTTTGAAGATGTTTTTTTTTTTTTTTTATTGTGAAGCAAACAACAAATAGGACAAAATAACAGAAAAAGTCAATGTCAATAACTATTCACCCCCCTAAAGTTAATACTTTGTAGAGCCACCTTTTGCGGCAATCATACCTCCAAGTCTCTTTGGATTAAGTCTCTATGAGCTTGCCACATCTTACCACTGGGATTTTTGCCCATTCCTTCTTGCAAAACTGCTCCAGCTCCTTCAAGGTGGATGGTTTGCGCTTGTGAACAGCAATTTTTAAGTCTGAGCACAGATTTTCTATTGGATTGAGGTCTGGACTTTGACTAGGCCATTCCAACACATTTACATGTTTCCCCTTAAACCACTCAAGTGTTGCTTTAGCAGTGTGTTTGGGGTCATTGTCCTGCTGGAAGGTGAACCTCCGTCCTAGCCTCAAATCACGCACAGAGTGGTATAGGTTTTGCTCAAGAATATCCCTGTATTTAGCACCATACATCTTTCCCTCAATTCTAACCAGTTTCCCAGTCCCAGCTGCTGAAAAACATCCCCACAGCATGATGCTGCCACCACCATGTTTCACTGTGGGGATGGTGTTCTTTGGGTGATTTGATGTGTTGGGTTTGCGCCAGACATAGAGTTTTCTTTGATGGCTGAAAAGTTCAATTTTAGTCTCATCAGACCAGAGCACCTTCCTCCATACATTTTGGGAGTCTCCCACATGCCTTTTCGCAAACTCAAAATGTGCCATTTTGTTTTTTGCTGAAAGTAATGGCTTTCTTCTGGCCACTCTGCCATGAAGCCCAACTCTATGGAGCGTACGGCTTATTGTCGTCCTATGTACAGATACTCCAGTCTCTGCTGTGGAACTCTGCAGCTCCTCCAGGGTTACCCTAGGTCTCTGTGCTGCCTCTCTGATTAATGCCCTCTTTGCCCTGTCTGTGAGTTTTGGTGGGCGGCCGTCTCTTGGCAGGTTTGCTGTTGTGCCATGTTCTTTCCATTTGGTTATGATAGATTTGATGGTGCTCCTGGGGATCGTCAAAGATTTGGATATTTTTTTATAACCTAACCCTGACTTGTACTTCTCAACAACATTGTCCCTTACTTGTTTGGAGAGTTCCTTGGTCTTCATGGCAGTGTTTGGTTAGTGGTGCCTCTTGCTTAGGTGCTGCAGCCTCTGGGTTCTTTCAAAAAAGGTGTGCATATGTAATGACAGATCATGTGACACTTAGATTGCACACAGGTGGATATCATTTCACTAATTATGTGACTTCTGAAGGTAGTTTATGGGCTTCATATCAAAGGGGGTGAATACATACGCACATGCCAATTTTCTGTTTTCTATTTCTAAAAAATAGTTTTATGTATATATTTTTCTCATTTCACTTCACCAACTTAGACTATTGTGTTCTGATCCATCACATACAATTCAGATTAATAAAACATTGAACTTAAGGCTGTAATGTAACAACATAGGTAAAAAGTCAAGGGGGGTGAATACTTTTGCAAGGCATTGCATATCAGTCCAAAAGTCCCACAATTGTTTCATACACTAGGGCTGCTATCTTCTTAAATCCACTTGATAGAACTCTGCAACAACAAACAAAGAAGCGCCCTTGTGTGTATTGACCATAACATTTACATTTGTAAATAGCGCTCTCGTGTGCTGGTAGAGGCGTGCTGATACTTCACAGCAT
Organism: Bombina bombina; assembly: GCF_027579735.1. Taxonomy (NCBI): domain Eukaryota; kingdom Metazoa; phylum Chordata; class Amphibia; order Anura; family Bombinatoridae; genus Bombina; species Bombina bombina. Next base: position 1,284,755,795 of record NC_069500.1, read on the forward strand.
ATCAGCTTGCTGTCTCCCGGTGCCCAGGAACTCCAAACTTCCAGAATCCACACCAGAACGGAGTGTGATTGCAGCAGCAGTATTTTTAAATGTAAAGCACAATTTGTAAGAGGTTAAAAAAAGTTTATTTAAAACAAGCAAATAAAACACTGCTTACAAGTGCTAACAGGGTGTAAAACATGGATACCCCTGTATCTGTTATCTCGATGATAATCAGGCATGGTTTTGTTATAGGGCAAGTGCTGATCCTCCTGTATAAGAGAAAAAAGTGCTTTATTTAATGGGACATACAAGCTAAAATATGATTTTGCAATATTTGCAATATTATATATAGTTGCAAACAATGCTGCCGGCTTGTGTTTAAAAGTGAATGATTTTGTTAAAAACATTATTACAAATATTTCTACCTTGGTATCCATAATTAAATAAAATATCTAGATATGCTCTTCAACAAAGGAAGATACCAAGATAGTGAAGTCAATTTAATAATGGAAATAAATTAGAAGGTATACAAACACTGCAATTATGTTGTAGATAGTCATTAGATCACATTGACTTCTATTAGCTTCTATTGTGTGAGCGGCTGTAACACATCTTTAATGTGCATTTTTTACATCACCAACATCATATTTTTATTGACTCTATTTTACCTTTTTGTATCTCTTGAAATTCTGTTACAGAAGAGTCAACCCAAAGTTTCTTTTACTACTTAAACCCAAACAAACACATTGGCCTAGAGTCTATAAAACGCATTCTTGGAACATATATCTTGCAGGAAATTTTACTGCAACAAGTCAACTTAAAAATTGCAGAATTTATAGTGATTTGTACCCACCCCATCACATAAGTAAGTTGTGAGAGACTTTTCCTTATAATAAAGGCAGCACACATCTTGTTAACTCTTGACACATAAAACAAGCTTCACTGTGAAGGAGACTATTATAAAAAGAGCCTTCACAATGTTACAGAACATCCAGGAAAAAAAATCACCCTCAAACAGTCAACACTATAATTTGGAGGAAAAAAAACAACGGCTAAAACAAAAAGAAAAAAAAGATAACCTTAGCAATTTTGTAACAGTGAGATGCAACTGCAAGACAAGATACTTCACAGGTGATAGAAAAACTGACAGCTTTAGCAAGCGCAAGAGCGTGGTACATTTAGTTCGTTAGCACTATCCAGCACACTGTGATAGGACAGTACCCCCATGAAGAGCTTATCAAAAAAGACACAATCAAAAGAGGCTGGCGAAGAATGCAAGGTAAGTATAGCTTTGCAGGCTTAAATCTCACAAAACTCTTTATTTTTTTTGCAGGAACTGTTAAGTTAAAGGGATACTGAACCCATTTCTTTTTTCTTTCATGATTCAGGTGGAGCATGCATTTATAAGCAATTTTCTAATTTACTCCAGTTTTCCTTTGTTCTCTTTGTATCTTTATTTGAAAAAGCAGAAATGTAAGATTAGGAGCCTGCCTATTTTTGGTAGCGCTTGCTTATTGGTGGCTACATTTTAGTGCAGAATTATGTAACATTGATCTTTACGTTTACTGTCCCTTTAACCTTGTTTCCTGGTTGTTTTTGAAGTTGTTAATTTGTAATTGTTATTAATAGATTGACAAAAGGTTCTTGTTACATAGATTGACAAAAGGTTCTTGTTACATGTGCAGGATCAAATGTATTGAGCACTAAAAGGAACATTAAACTCCTGTTTACAACTTTAGTAACATGGTTCCTACTCTATGCTTCTGCATTTCCTCCTGTATCTGTAGCTCTCTTTAAAGTCTAACGGCTAGATTTAGAGTTTGGGGGTAGCCGTCAAAACCAGCGTTAGAGGCTCCTAACGCTGGTTTTTACCGCCCGCTGGTATTTGGAGTCAGTCATTAAAGGGTCTAACGCTCACTTTGCAGCCGCGACTTTTCCATACCGCAGATCCCCCTACGCCAATTGCGTATCCTATCTTTTCAATGGGATCTTTCTAACGCCGGGATTTAGAGTCTTGGCTGAAGTGAGCGTTAGAAATCTAACGACAAAACTCCAGCCGCAGAAAAAAAACAGGAGTTAAGAGCTTTTTGGGCTAACGCCGGTTCATAAAGCTCTTAACTACTGTGCTCTAAAGTACACTAACACCCATAAACTACCTATGTACCCCTAAACTGAGGCCCCCCCAGATCGCCGCCACTCGATTAAATTTTTTTAACCCCTAATCTGCCGACCGCACACCGCCGCCAGCTACGTTATACTTATGTACCCCTAATCTGCTGCCCCTAACACCGCCGACCCCTATATTATATTTATTAACCCCTAATCTGCCCCCTCAACGTCTCCGACACCTACCTACACTTATTAACCCCTAATCTGCCGACCGGACCTCGCCGCTACTATAATAAAGTTATTAACCCCTAATCCGCCTCACTCCCGCCTCAATAACCCTATAATAAATAGTATTAACCCCTAATCTGCCCTCCCTAACCTCACCGACACCTAACTTCAAGTATTAACCCCTAATCTGCCGACCGGACCTCGACGCTACTATAATAAATGTATTAACCCCTAAAGCTAAGTCTAACCATAACCCTAACACCCCCCTAAGTTAAATATAATTTAAATCTAACGAAATAAATTAACTCTTATTAAATAAATTATTCCTATTTAAAGCTAAATACTTACCTGTAAAATAAACCCTAATATAGCTACAATATAAATTATAATTATATTGTAGCTATTTTAGGATTAATATTTATTTTACAGGCAACTTTGTAATTATTTTAACCATGTACAATAGCTATTAAATAGTTAATAACTATTTAATAGCTACCTAGTTAAAATAATTACAAAATTACCTGTAAAATAAATCCTAAGTTACAATTAAACCTAACACTACACTATCAATAAATTAATTAAATAAAATACCTACAATTATCTACAATTAAATCTAACACTACACTATCAATAAATTAATTAAATAAAATACCTAAAATTAAATACAATTAAATAAACTAACTAAAGTACAAAAAATAAAAAAGAACTAAGTTACAAAAAATAAAAAAAATATTTACAAACATTAGAAAAATATTACAACAATTTTAAAATAATTACACCTACTCTAAGCCCCCTAATAAAATAACAAAGCACCCCAAAATAAAAAAATGCCCTACCCTATTCTAAAATTAAAATAGAAAAGCTCTTTTACCGTACCAGCCCTTAAAAGGGCCATTTGCGGGGCATGCCCCAAAGAATTCAGCTCTTTTGCCTGGAAAAAAAACATACAATACCCCCCCAACATTACAACCCACCACCCACATACCCCTAATCTAACCCAAACCCCCCTTAAATAAACCTAACACTAAGCCCCTGAAGATCTTCCTACCTTATCTTCACCTCGCCGGGTATCAGCGATCCGTCCAGGCTCTGATGTCTTGATCCAAGCCCAAGCGGGGGGGCTGAAGACATCCATCCTCCGGCTGAAGTCTTGATCCAAGCGGGCAGAAAAGGACATCCGGACCGGCAAACATCTTCATCCAGGAGGCATCTTCTATGTTCTTCCATCCGATGAAGACCGGCTCCATCTTGAAGACCTCCAGCACGGATCCATCCTCTTCTTCCAACGACTAGACGACGAATGAAGGTTCCTTTAAGGGACGTCATCCAAGATGGCGTCTCTCGAATTCCGATTGGCTGATAGGATGGAATCAGCCAATCAGAATCAAGTTCAATCCGATTGGCTGATCCAATCAGCCAATCAGATTGAGCTCGCATTCTATTGGCTGTTCCGATCAGCCAATAGAATGCGAGCTCAATCTGATTGGCTGATCGGATCAACCAATAGGATTGAACTTGATTCTGATTGGCTGATTCCATCAGCCAATCAGAATTTTCCTACCTTAATTCCGATTGGCTGATAGAATCCTATCAGCCAATCGGAATTCGAGGGACGCCATCTTGGATAACGTCCCTTAAAGGAACCTTCATTCGTCGTCTAGTCGTCGGAAGAAGAGGATGGATCCGCGCTGGAGGTCTTCAAGATGGAGCCGGTCATCATCGGATGGAAGATCATAGAAGATGCCTCCTGGATGAAGATGTTTGCCAGTCCGGATGCCCTCTTCTGCCCGTTTGCATCAAGACTTCAGCCGGAGGATGGATGTCTTCAGCCCCCCACTTGGGCTTGGATCAAGACATCGGAGCCTGGACGGATCGCTGATACCCGGCGAGGTGAAGATAAGGTAGGAAGATCTTCAGGGGCTTAGTGTTAGGTTTATTTAAGGGGGGTTTGGGTTAGATTAGGGGTATGTGGGTGGTGGGTTGTAATGTTGGGGGGGGGTATTGTATGTTTTTTTTCCAGGCAAAAGAGCTGAATTCTTTGGGGCATGCCCCGCAAATGGCCCTTTTAAGGGCTGGTAAGGTAAAAGAGCTTTTCTATTTTAATTTTAGAATAGGGTAGGGCATTTTTTTTATTTTGGGGGGCTTTGTTATTTTATTAGGGGGCTTAGAGTAGGTGTAATTAGTTTAAAATTGTTGTAATATTTTTCTAATGTTTGTAAATATTTTTTATTTTTTGTAACTTAGTTCTTTTTTATTTTTTGTACTTTAGTTAGTTTATTTAATTGTATTTATTTGTAGGTATTGTATTTAATTAATTTATTGATAGTGTAGTGTTAGCTTTAATTGTAGATAATTGTAGGTATTTTATTTAATTAATTTATTGCTAGTGTAGTCTTAGGTTTAATTGTAACTTAGGTTAGGATTTATTTTACAGGTAATTTTGTAATTATTTTAACTAGGTAGCTATTAAATAGTTATTAACTATTTAATAGCTATTGTACCTAGTTAAAATAAATACAAAGTTGCCTGTAAAATAAATATAAATCCTAAACTAGCTACAATATAATTATAATTTATATTGTAGCTATATTAGGATTTATTTTACAGGTAAGTATTTAGCTTTAAATAGGAATAATTTATTTAATAAGAGTTAATTTATTTTGTTAGATTTAAATTATATTTAATTTAGGGGGGTGTTAGGGTTATGGTTAGACTTAGCTTTAGGGGTTAATAAATTTATTAGAGTAGCGGTGAGGTCCGGTCGGCAGATTAGGGGTTAATAATTGAAGTTAGGTGTCGGCGATGTTAGGGAGGGCAGATTAGGGGTTAATACTATTTCTTATAGGGTTATTGAGGCGGGAGTGAGGCGGATTAGGGGTTAATAACTTTATTATAGTATCGGTGAGGTCCCGTCGGCAGATTAGGGGTTAATAATTGTAGGTAGCTGGCGGCGATGTTGTGGGGGGCAGATTAGGGGTTAATAAATATAATATAGGGGTCAGCGGTGTTAGGGGCAGCAGATTAGGGGTACATAACTATAATGTAGGTTGCGGCGGTGTACGGAGTGGCAGATTAGGGGTTAAAAATAATATGCAGGGGTCAGCGATAGCGGGGGCGGCAGATTAGGGGTTAATAAGTGTAAGGTTAGGGGTGTTTAGACTCGGGGTACATGTTAGGGTGTTAGGCGCAGACTTAGAAACTGTTTCCCCATAGGAAACAATGGGGCTGCGTTAAGAGCTGAACGCTGCTTTTTTGCAGGTGTTAGGTTTTTTTTCAGCTCAAACTGTCCCATTGTTTCCTATGGGGGAATCGTGCACAAGCACGTTTTTTAAGCTGGCCGCGTCCGTAAGCACCGCTGGTATCGAGAGTTGCAGTGGCGGTAAATTATGCTCTACGCTCCCTTTTTGGAGCCTAACGCACTGAAAACCCATTCTGTGAACTCTAAATACCAGCGGTATTTAAAAGGTGCGGCCAAAAAAAGCATGCGTAGCTAAAGCACCCCTTCTAATGCAAAACTCCAAATCTAGGCCTTACTCTTATTTTAACCCATTACCCAAGCCTGTTGGTAAATCTGTGCATCTTTAAACTGGGCGCCACCATCTTGTAGGGAGCAAATTGTTCCAACCTGTGGTAGAAGCAGTTCACATATTAGTGATGTTAGTGCCTTTTGAGAGCTGTACCTTGCACTCTGGGTTAGCTTAGACAACAGAAAACAGTAGTTTTAGATATTTACAGTTTTTTTACACACTTTAAAAGTTTCATAACAAGTATAAAAAGGCCTCAGGAATAATAAAGAACAATGAACTCACTGCAAAAATATATAGCTCCTGCTCTGTATTGTGCACTCTAAACTGAAGGGACACAAAACCCAACATTTTTCTTTCATGATTTAGGTAGAACATACAATTTTTAAACAACTTTCCTGTTTACTTCTATTATCAAATTTACTTCATTCTGCTTGAATCATTTGTTGAAGGAGCAGCAATGCACTACTGGTTTCTAACTGAACATATGGGTGAGCCAATGACAATGGGTATATATATGCAGCCACGAATCAGCAGTTAGAACCTAGGTTATTTTCTGCTCCTGAGCTTTCCTAGATAAACCTTTCAGCAAAGGAGAAAAAGAGAAGGAGCAAATTAATTAATAGTAATAAGTAAATTGGAAAGTTGTTTAAAATCATATGCTCTATCTAAATCATGAATGTCTAATTATGGCTTTACTGTTCCTTTAAAGCTTGTCAAGAAGAGAGCAATACCACTGATCTCTGATTGCCCACCCCTTTTGTTACAGTGTGTGAGTATATTTACGTGATTTCAAGGCCGGGATCAAATCATGGGGGGCTGAATATGCTGCTAGCCAACCCCCCAGTCCTATTCTTGATTGCAGAAAAGGGGGAGGTTGCAGGACACCATATAAGGTGGACATTCCATGCTGTCCTAACAACACTGGGCTTTAACGCCATTAGGAGGACTTGAAACGTCCAACTTTATTTGGCAGGGAACGTCCTAAAGGCGTCTAGGGGTTAAAATTTCAAATGAGTAGTAGATTTTTTTTCTGACAAATTCTAAAGTTAGTTTGATATTTCATCCCCCTGCATCATTTAACTGCCATCAGCCATCACAAAATGTCTATACACATATACTGTGAGATCTTGCACATGCTCAATAGGAGACGGTGCCTCAATAAGTGTGCATATAAAAAGACTGTGCACATTTTGATATTGGAAATGAATCGGGAAGTATTTTACTGTTGTACACATCTTAATCATTAAAGTTTAATTTTGACTTTAGTGTTCCTTTAATGGCAGGAACTAAAAAGTCTGTTAAAAAAATATAGGTGAAGTGAGGCTCAATGAATTTCCAGCATGATCGCTACTTGAGGACCCTCGGTAATCGTATGAACATCTGTGAATCTGGGGCAATGTTTGTGACACTCGACATTAAACAGAATCAAAGAAATGCTGTCAAGGCATAATGGTTGGTATTTTTAATGTCTTTTAAAGTTTAAGTTTAGTTGTAATCCTATGCATGTTCTTTGGCCTTAAAGGGACAGTCTACACAAGAATTTGTATTGTTTAAAAAGATAATCCATTTATTACCCATTCCCCAGTTTTGCATAACCAACACTGTTATATTAATAAACGTTTTACCTCTGTGATTACCTTGTATCTAATTCAGTGCTGACTCCTAGGTAACTCTACGGCCGTGAGCAAAACGTTATCTACATGGCACTCGGAACTAATGCCCTCTAGTTGTTAAAAACTCTCAAAATTCATTCAGATAAGAGGCGGATTTCAAGGGCTAAGAAATTAGCGTATGAGCCTACCTATGCTTTCAACTAAGAGAACAAAGAAAAATTGATGATACAAGTAAATTGGAAAGTTGTTTAAAATCACATGCCCAATCTGAAAGATTATTTTTGGCTAGACTGTCCCTTAAGACATCTTATTGTTGAATGTTTCTACTATATGGGAGAAGAGAGAATGTTTTTAAAGTAAGAAACAAAGGGCAAGATTACATATATGGCAACGCGGCAAAAATGGAGAAATTTTACTCCATTTTCACCTCGCCACACATACGCAGGCGCAGCAAACCTTACGCGGAAAATGTGAGCACCGTAACTTCCGTAACTGCCTGAAAATATTAACTTAACACCTAACGTATGTGCAATATCTATCAACCTGTCGAACGCCAACCCCACCGCAATAACTAATAATGTATATTACCTCTAATACGCCATTAACCCACATCGCAATAAACCTAATAAATGTATTAACCCTTAATCCGCCATTAACCCACATCGCAATAAACCTATGAAAATGTATTAACCCCTAATCCACCATTAACTCACATCACAATAAACCTAATAAAACTATTAACCCCTAATTCGCCACTAACCCTCAACACAATAAACCTAATAAAACTATTAACCCCTAATCAGCCATTAACCCACATTGCCAAAAAACTAATACATGTATTAACCCCTAATCCGTCATTAATCCACAACGCAATAAACCTAATAAAACTATTAACCCCTAATCCGCCATTAACCCACAAAGCAATCAGTCTAATAAAACTATTAACCCCTAATCCGCCATTAACCCACAACGCAATAAACCTAATAAAACTATTAACCCCTAATCCGCTAAACCCACACAAAGCAATAATCCAAATAAATCTATTAACCCCTAATCCGCCAAACCCCAACATTGCAAATAACGAATTAAATTACTAAACCCCCTAACCTAACACTCCCTAAATTAACCTCAATTACTTCAATTAAAAAATACTAAATTACAATTAAAATAAAGAAACTAAAATTACTTACAAATAAAAAAAATAATTAAAATTAATCTAAGATTACAAAAAATAACAAAGTCTAACATTACATAAAATAATAAACCAAATTATCAAAAATAAAAAAATTAAACCTAATCCCTATGAAAATAAAAACACCCCCTAATTTAATACTAAACTACCAATAGCCCTTGAAATGGCCTTTTTAGGACATTGGCCTAAGTTAAACAGCTCTTTTACTTTTAAAAAAATGATTTGAACATCCAATACAATTTCAGTAGCTCTTATCCTATTGGCTGATTTGAATATGACGAATCAAATCAGCCAATAGGAATGCAAGGGACGCCATATTTAAACGCGTACCCTGAATTCACTATTCAGTGTACAGCGGCGATAGTACGAAGAGGATCCTCCATGCTCTATGACTCCACGTTCGCCGGTCCTGCTCCACGCTCATCTCCGCTCCGCACCGGCTTGGTCCTGGATGAAGAAGGAAGTGGTCACCGCTTGGACGAAGATGCCGGCCGCTTGGAAGAAGACTTCACCGCCTGGAACAGGACCTTCTCCGCCATACTTCAGGAACAGTGAGTACCTAGTTGGGGGTTAGAGTTAGGATTTTTTTTTTTTGATCAGGGTTTTAATGGGCAATCGTAAAAGAGCTGAATGCCCTTTTAAGGGCAATGCCCATACAAATGCCCCTTATGGGGCAATGGTTAGTTTAGTTTTTTTTAGTGTTAGGTTTATTTATTTTGGGGGGTTTGGTGGGTTTTACTGTTAGGGAGGACTTAGAATTTTTTCTAAATGCAAAAGAGCTGGATAACATAGGGCAATTAATTAAAATTTTGTATTTTATTATTTTATGTAATTTGGGGTTAATTTAGTGGGTGTTAGGTTAGGGGGTTTAGTAATTAAATTAGTTATTTGCATTGTGGGGGGTTGGCGGATTAGGGGTTAATTAGGGTACTTCTTGGGTTGTGGGGGTTTGGCGGATTAGTGGTTAATAGTTATATAAGGATTATTGCGTTGTGTGGGTTTGGCGGTTTAGGAGTTTTTAGTTTTATTAGGATTATTGCGCTGTGTGGGTTTGGCAGATTAGGGGTTAATAGATTTATAAGGTTTGTTGTGATGTGGATTAATGGCGGATTAGAGGTTAATAGTTTTAATAGGTACTTTGCGATGTGGGTTATTGGCGGATTAGGGGTTAATACATTTATTAAGTAGCTTGCAATGTTGGGTTTGGCGGATTTAGGGGTTAATACTTTTACTAGGTAGATAGCGATGTGGGTGAATGGCGGATTAGGGATTAATAGTTTAATTAGGTATATTACGTTGTGGGGGTTGTCAGTTTAGGGGTTAATACATTTATTATTAGTTGTGATTTGGGGGGATTGCGGATATAGGAGTTTTACGTGTCAGGTTTATTTTTGGGAGGCGGGTTAGACTTTTATGGGAGATTTGATATTTTTTTTTATTTGCGCACATTTCTGGACGTCGCTAGTTTATCCGACTTACGGCACTTTATGAACTACCAGCGCCGTATATGTGATATTTATTTTCTTTTTAGACTATGGCCGTATGTACTAATCACAATTTGCTAATCACCATAAATATAATTAATTAGATCTTTTTTATTGTATTGGTAATATTTTTTAAAATGTTCTTATTCTTTATATTCTTTACTATCAGTGAAAATCTTTATTTTTGTACACATTAAAAAGCAATGTTACTGTTTTAACAATGATGAAATCAGTGATTAAATATTTCAAAGTTCAAGTCAATGCCTATAACTAGAATTAAAAGTGATATTTGGGTAAGGCAGTATATTAAGGATTAAACAGTGTTTAGCATCTATAACAAATCTATTAATTCTTGTTTTGTATGATGAGAAATGCTTTTGTGACTTTGTGCTTCAGATTTTTGTAACTTTTTAAGAATAATACCAGGATCCCTTAGAGATCTTTACATTATTTAAAGGGACAGTCTACTCCAAAAAACATTTTTGTTTAAAAAGATAGATAAAGCCTTTATTACCCATTCCCCAACTTTGCATAACCAACATTGTTGTATTAATAAACTTTACAACATCTTAAACTCTTAGAATGCGTTACTGATCTTGGAGGTAGAGGGTGTACCGCTCACTTTTTGGCCTCCCAGGACAGACTCGTAATACCGGCACCATGGAAGTCCAATAGAAAAAGACTTTACAAAGTTTTCGTAAGTCGTTTTGCGCTAAGGCCAAAGAAGTGTGCGGTGCCCCTAAACCTGCAAGACTCGTAATAGCAGCAGGCGTAAAAAAGCAGCGTTAGGACATCTTAACGCCGCTTTTTTACCTTAACGCACAACTCGTAATCTAGCCGACTGTTTGTTTTTGTTTTAATCAGATAAGTAACCCAAAATAAAGTCTAAAAGTTTTTCTACAACACTGGCAGTCTTTCTGTGATTTCCTTTCACTCTCTGGGTTTTCACTTTTAATTAAACTTGTCTAATACTTTTTTTTTTTTAAATAATTGTTTATTGAGATGATGCAAACAAACAATCAATATATAACAATTAACAAGCTTTTAACACATCAAGTTGTATAGAAATCATGACACAACACAAATATTGCACAGTAGGGCATCCTGTAAGAGTTATCACATAATGGCAAAATATATTAAAGTGGAGGAATGTCTCAAACTAAACATGTCTTGCACAAAAAGATAAGAAGACAGTGTGAAATCTCAATTTTTTAAGTTCTTCAACCTATAGATATAAACATATATCCCTTGTGACTATGATAAAACAACAGTTAAAAAGTGTTGTCCCCGGGTAGTGAACAAGGGTCACCCATGGACCTCCAAAATATTATTATAGCTGATGGGGGTTTTTAGGGGGGAAATGAAAAGGAATACGATAGGGTTTACATAGGATGCATTTTCCTATGCTTATCCAATAAGCAGTGGCGTATTTAGGTTTTCTGCTGCCCTAGGCACTTAGAATCCTGCTGTGGATTTAGGCCATTTTTGGCCATATCATTTGTTTTGGTCAGGGAGTAACTACAACAAAAACTACAAACAAAAAACAGCAGCAATGTAATGAGACTAGTTAAATAATATACAGTGAGCAGTGATGGTCACAGCTTGCCTTGCATTTGCACTGCAGTGCTTGAAAATATAATGAAAACAAGTAAAGACAGTACATGATACCCTAACCCTGGCTTAAATTCATGCTAGTTTGTAAGCAGATAAGATACCTCTAGAATCTGGATATTTATTGTGGTGTTGTGCCTCTGACGGCTGTGGCAGTGCTCTGGCCTGGCCCCTACCTGAGTTAAGTCGTGATGAGTCCCAGACTGTCCACTCAGCTGATTGACTGACTCCCTTATGCCCACTGGCCGCTCTCCACCACACCGATCAGTGAGTCTCCGTCTCCTGTCACATTCACTTCTTCTTGTCTGGCTGGGAGATCCCAGCCATGTGTGCCCCAACAGACAGGAAGGTGGCTGTTCCAAAACATCACGTGACCTTGGTTAAAAGCTGGTCACGTGACCACTGGCGTTAAGCCGCCTGTCAATATATATTTTTTTTAAAGCCACATATTCGTGCAGTGGCTGGGGCAAGTGCAGCCCCCCAAAATTTGCCGCGCTAGGCATGGGCCTTGTTGGCCTATCCATTAGCACGCCCCTGCCAATAAGCTATAGTTGGGGGGGGAGCTAAAGTTGGCAAAAATGTACTATGAGAGTTAATGCAGCTATGTACAGTATAAGCTTATTAACCCCTAAACCGCCGCACTCCCGCCTCGCAAATATTAGTTAAATATTATTAACTCCTAATCTGCTGTCCCTAACATCACTGCCACCTACCTACATTTATTAACCCCTCATCTGCCGCCGCCAACGTCGCCGCCACTATATTACATTTATTAACCCCTAAATCTAAGTCTAACCCTAACCCTAACACCCCCTAACTTAAAAATAATTAAAATAAATATAAATAAAAATTACTATCATTACCAAAATAATTCCTATTTAAAACTAAATACTTACCTGTAAAATAAACCCTAAGCTAGCTACAATATAACTAATAGTTACATTGTAGCTAGCTTAGGGTTTATTTTTATTTTACAGGCAAGTTTGTATTTATTTTAACTAGGTAGAATAGTTACTAAATAGTTATTAAAATAAAAATAAAATAAATACAAATTGACCTGTAAAATAAAACCTAACCTGTCTTACACAAACCTAACCTAACCCTACAATTAAATACATTCCCTAAATTAAATACAATTAACTAAACTCAAAACAATTAGCTAAATTACAAAAGCAAACAAACACTAAATTACAGAAAATAAAAAACAAATTACAAGTTCTTTAAACTAATTACACCTAATCTAATAGCCCTATCAAAATAAAAAAAGCCCACCCAAAATAAAAAAACCCTAGCCTAAACTAAACTACCAATAGCCCATAAAAGGGCCTTTTGCAGGGCATTGCCCCAAAGAAATCAGCTCTTTTTCCTGTAAAAAAAAATACAACCCCCCAACAGTAAAACCCACCACCCACACAACCAACCCGCCAAATAAAACCCTAACTAAAAAACTTAAGCTCCCATTGCCCTGAAAAGGGCATTTGGATGGGCATTGCCCTTAAAAGGGCATTTAGCTCTATTGCGGCCCAAAGCCCCTAACCTAAAAATAAAACCCACCCAATACACCCTTAAAAAATACTACCACTAGCCCCCGAAGATCCACTTACCGGGAGAAGTCTTCATCCAAGCGGCAAGATGTCCTCAACGAAGCCAGCAGAAGTGGTCCTCTAGAGGGGCAGAAGTGGTCCTCCAGATGGGCAGAAGTCTTCACCCAGAAGGCATCTTCTATCTTCATCCTTCCGACGTGGAGCGGCTCCATCTTCAAGACATCCGACACGGAGCATTCTCTTTAATCGACGGCTTCTTCTGGAATTAATGTTTCTTTAAGGGACTTCATCCAAGATGGCGTCCCTTAGATTCCAATTGGCTGATAGAATTCTATCAGCCAATCGGAGTTAAGGTGGAAAAAATCCTATTGGCTGATGCAATCAGCCAGTAGGTTTGAAATTGCATTCTATTGGCTGCTCAGCCAATAGGATTTTTTCAACCTTAATTCCGATTGGCTGATAGAATTCTTCTTCAGACTCACCAGAAACGCAAGATATGGAGCAGCGGTCTAAAGACCGCTGCTCCATAACCTGTCCACCTGCTCTGATGAGGCGGACAGAGATCGCCACAATTCAACCCGATCAAGTACGATCGGGTTGATTGACACCCCCTGCTAGCGGCCAATTGGCCGCAAGTCTGCAGGGGGCGGCGTTGTACCAGCAGCTCACAAGAACTGCTGGTGCAATGCTGAATACGGAGAGCGCATTGCTCTCTGCATTCAGCGAGGTCTGTCGGACCTGATCCGCACTGTCAGATCAGGTCCGACAGACCTTTAATAAATAGGACTTAATGTCTCTAGATTCTCCTTTAGAAATATACTATGTTTTCCTACAGAATTATGCCATATGATGCTTGTATCATTATCATTGTGTAATGTTTTATATTCCATGTATGCCTTATTTGAACCTCAATAAAAAATGAAAGTGCAAAAAAACATTACAAAGTACAGTTACAATGTAAAAAAGGAAAATAGTGTACTCGCCTAGATAAGCTCCACAATGGCTTATGATAACTCATAATAACACTCATAATAACACCATCTAATAGAAAATATTTAAAAATAATATTGCACAGAAAAGTTATAAAGGCTCAAAGATATAAATTTATAGCGTGTCTTTGGGCGTGTCAGGTGTAGCGATGGGATAACGCTTCCTCAGTGCTCTGGTTAAAGGGACACTGTACCCAAAAATTTTCTTTCATGATTCAGATTGAGCATAAAATTTTAAGCAACTTTCTAATTTACTCCTATTATCAAATTTTCTTCTTTCTCTTGGTATCTTTATTTGAAATGCAAGAATGTAAGTTTAGATGCCGGCCCATTTTTGGTGAACAACCTGGGTTGTCCTTGCTGATTGGTGGATAAATTCATCCACCAATAAAAAAGTACTGTCCAGAGTACTGAAACCAAAAAAAAGCTTAGATGCCTTCTTTTTCAAATAATGATAGCAAGAGAACGAAGAAAAATTAATAATAGGAGTAAATTAGAAAGTTGCTTAAAATTGCATGCTCTTTCTGAATTACAAAAGAATTTTTTTGGGTACAGTGTCCCTTTAACTGTTTCACAAAACAAATTTTTTTTACAAAACACATCACAAATACATTTAATAACACTATCTAATAAAAAAATATTTTAAAAAAGGGCTCAAAGATATGAGATATCAGGTGTTAGGGGGAAAAACTCAGGCAATAGGCTTTAACATTGAGATACATAGACAAGTCTAAAATATGTATATGCACGGATATATATAAATATATATATATATATATATATATATATATATATATATACTGTATGTGTGTGTGTGTGTGTGGTTCTATGTGTGTACAGATGTATTTTTGTACAGACATACATAGACATATAAACACATAAATACATATGTATACATATATAGACATATATAAAAGTTCATTGGAGCCCTTTGCAGTTAAGAAGATGAAAATATGAAAAAGCATATGTATGCATTATTCATATTTAACATACAGCTAGATTACGAGTTATATTATTTAACCCCCTATAGCGCAGCCATTACAAGTTTTCAAACAGCCGGCTTGTGCGTGCGATATGGCTGCGTTGAGCTCCATACCGCACACAATCCAATCGCTGTTTTGACATTAACCCCTAATCTGCCGCTCCCGATATAGTCCGCCGCTATACTAAAGTTATTAACCCCTATTCTGCCGCACCCCAAGATCACCCACAATATATTAAAGTTATTAACCCCTATTATGCCACTGCCCGACATTGCCGCCACTAAATAAAGGTATTAACCCCTAAAGCTCTGGCCTCCCACATCACTACCACTAAAAAAACCTATTAACACCTAAACCGCCAGCCCCCAACATTGCCTGAATTAAACTATATTAACCCTTAAACGTAACCCTAACCCTAAACCTAACACCCCCTAACTTTAACATAATTAAAATAGAGCTAAACTAAAGTTACAATTATTAACTAAATAATTCCTTTTTAAAACTAAATACATACTTACCTGTAAAATAAAACCTAAGCTAGCTGCAATATAACTAATAGCTATATTGTAGCTAGCTTAGGTTTTATTTTTATTTCACAGGTAAGTTTGTATTTATTTTAAATAGGTAGACTAGTTAGTATAGTAAATAGTTTTTAACTATTTACTAACTACCTAGCTAAAATAAATACAAACTTACCTGTGAAATAAAACCTAAGCTGCCTTACACTAAAAACTACATTAAAAACACTAAAATTACAAAAAATAAAAAACCTACCATTACAACAGCTTATTTTTTGTAATTAAAAACAGCTCTTTTGCTACAAAACAAAACAAACACCCCTTAACAGTATACAAACCCCCACCCCCCAAACCCACAAAATAAAAATAAAGTAAAACCTAATCTACCTATTGCCCTGAAAAGGGCATTTGTATGGGCATTGCCCTTAAAAGGGCATTTAGCTCCTTTGCTGTACAAACCCTAATCTAAAAAAAAAAACACCCAAAAAACCCTTAAAAAAACCTAACACTAACCCCCGACGATCCACTTACATCTTTTTAAGTCCAGCTTGAACGTTCTTCAGCCAGGCGGCGTGAAGTCTTCATCCAGGTGTCCTCTTCTATCTTCATCAAGGCGGTGAAGTCCTTATCCAGACGGCGAGAAGTCTTCATCTAGGCGGCCTCTTCTATCTTCATCCAGACAGCATCTTCTATCTTGATCCCAGCGGCGCGGAGCGCATCCATCCTGAAGACATCCGGCACGGAGCATCCTCTTCATATGGTCGCCACCATACACTGAATGTTCAATGCAAGGTAAGCGATTTAAGATGGCGTCCCTTGCATTCCTATCGGCTGAAAAATTTGAATCAGCCAATAGGAATTAGAGCTGCTAAAATCCTATTGGATTTTTAAATCAGCCAATAGGATTTAAGCAGCTCTAATTTTATTGGATGAACGCAAGGGACGCCATCTTGAATCGCATACCTTGAATTGAAGATTCAGTGTACAGCGGCGACCATATCAAGAGGATGCTCTGCGACGGATGTCTTCAGGATGGACCCACTCCTCGCCCCCGGGATCAAGATAGAAGATGCCGCCTGGATGAAGATAGAAGAAGCCACCTGGATGAAGACTTCTCGATGCCTGAATGAGGACTTCGCTGTCTAGATGAAGATAGAAGAGGCCGTCTGGATGAAGACTTCTCGTCGCCTGGATGAAGATATAAGAGGCCGTCTGGATAAAGACTTTTCGCCACCTGTATGAAGATCGTTCAAGTAGGACTTCAAAAACTGTAAGTGGATCATCGGGGGTTAGTGTTAGTTTTTTTTTAAGGGTTTTTGGGTAGGTTTTTTTTTAGATTAGGGTTTGGGCAGCAAAAGAGCTAAATGCCCTTTTACGGGCAATGTCCATACAAATGCTTTTTTCAGGGCAATGGTGGATTTTACTGTTGAGGTGGGTCTTTGTATTTTTTTTCAGGGAAAAAAGCTGATATCTTTGGGGCAATGCCCCACAAAAGGCCCTTTTAAGGGCTATTGATAGTTTATTGTAGGTTAGTTTTTTTTTATTTTGGCTGGGCTTTTTTTATTTTGATAGGGCTATTAGATTAGGTGTAATTCTTTTTTATTTTGGATAATTTAGTTTGTTATTTTTTGTAATTTAGTCTTTTATTTTTTGTAATTAGATACTTTGTAATTTTTAGAGTAGTGTTATGATTTTTTTTAATGTGTAGTTTAGTTTTATTTAATTGGTAGTTAGTTTAATTTTAGTTTAATAATTATATTAGTTTAATTGTTAGTTTAAACTTAGCTCTTTTAATATGACAGTTAAGTTTTAATTTAATTTAAGTTAGGGAAATTGTAATTTTAATATAAAGTTAGGGGGGCGTTTAGGGGTTACTAGTTTCATTTAGTTTATTGAGATGCAGGGGGCTTTCAGTTTAGGGGTTAATAGTTTACTTTAGTATATTTCGTTGTGGGGGGCTTGCGGTTTATGGGTTAATAGGTTTATTATACTGTAGTGGCGGCGGTGTAGGGCATAATAAGTTAAGTATAGAGTGGGCGGACAGCAGATTAGAGGTTAATAATATTTAAATAGTGTTTGATGCGGGAGAGTGGCGGTTTAAGGGTTAATAACTTTATTATAGCGGCAACGATGTTGGGGAGCAGCGGAATAGGGGTTAATATTTTGTTTTAGTGGCGGCGATGTCGGGAGCGGCAGATTAGGGGTCAATAACTTTAATATAGTGTTTGCAATATGGGAGGGCCTCGGTTTAGGGGTTAATAGGTAGTTTATGGGTGTTTAATGTACTTTGTAGCAGTTTAGTTTTGAGTTTTATGTAACCGTTTTGTAGCGTAAAACTTATAACTACTGCTTTTAGAGTGCGAAACGGATCTTGTCGGTATAGGCTTGAGCACAGGTTTTTTATCTTAACCGTAAAACTCATAATGGCAGCGCTATGGAAGTCCCATGAAAAAACGTCATTTGTACGTGTGCGGGACTGACATTGTGGTACAGGCTAAAAGGCTTGTAATGGCTGACCATTTTTTCAGCGTTAAAACACAAACGCACAACTCTTAATCTAGGTGATAGTGTTATACTGTGTATTTACAGTAAATATTTGACATTCCAATGTTCTGCAAATAGCAGAATATGTCCTGTGTATTTCTAAATAAATATTCCTATATATTGTTTATATGTTTATAGCTGTACCTATATATAATCACATAGATATGTAGGTATAGATATATATTTTACAAAAATCTTTATATATATATATATATATATATTTATAGAATCATTATTATTATTATTTTTATTATTATTTTTATTATTATCAGTTATTTGTAGAGCGCCAACAGATTCTGCAGCGCTATAAACATAGGCGGTTTACAAGGTAGCAATTATAGGGATCAAATGGGTAGAGGGCCCTGCCTAGTGTTGCACTTTTGTAGTCAGCACTCTGAGGCTTACATTCTAAGGGGGTTCATGGCGGATAACAATGAAAGAGAAAAACTATTATTAGGAAAGGTTTGTGTAGGTTGTATGCATTCCTGAACAGAAGAGTCTTTAGGGAGTGCTTGAAGCTTTCAAAACTAGGGGAGAGTTTTGTGGAGCGAGGCAGAGTTCCACAAGATGGGAGCCAGTCTGAAGAAGTCCTGTAAACGGGAATGTGAGGAGGTAACAAGAGAGGAGCAGAGTAGAAGGTTGTGAGCAGAGCGAAGGGGACGGGAGGGAGAGTATCTGGAGACAAGGTCTGAGATATAGAGGGGAGCAGTGCAGTTGAGGGCTTTGTTTGTCAGAGTCAGAATTTTGTGTTTAATCCTGGATCCTGGAGGCAAGAGG
Source organism: Bombina bombina (assembly GCF_027579735.1). Taxonomy (NCBI): domain Eukaryota; kingdom Metazoa; phylum Chordata; class Amphibia; order Anura; family Bombinatoridae; genus Bombina; species Bombina bombina. The sequence goes on from NC_069500.1 coordinate 1,284,774,896, forward strand.
AAGCCAGTGAAGGGATTGGCAGAGAGATGACGAGTGACGTGTAAGGAAGATGAGACTGGCATATGCTTTCATTATGGATTGTAAAGGAGCTAGAGGGCAGCTAGGGAGACCAGAGAGGAGGGAGTTGTAGTAGTGCAGTAGTCAAGGTGGGAAAGGATGAGAGAGTGGATTAAAATCTTAGTTGTGTCTTGTGTAAGGAAAGGTCTAATTTTAGAGATGTTTTTAAGGTGGAAGCGGCAGGATTTAGCCAAGGATTGAATGTGAGGAGTGAAAGAAAGATCTGAGTCAAATGTGACCCCAAGACATCGGGCATGTGGGGTAGGGGTAATGATGCAGTTGTCAAGTTATAGAGAGATGGGGGAGTGGAGATTTTAGAAGAAGGTGGGGAATAAGGAGCTCAGTTTTGGAGAGATGTAGCTTAAGGTAGTGAGAGGACATACATGAAGAGATGTGAGTAAGGCAGTTAGTGATACGGGCAAGGAAGGAGATAAGTCTGGAGCAGAGAAGTAGATTTAAGTTTCGTCTGCATACAAATGACATTGAAACCCGTGGGACTTTATTAGGGAACCTAATGATGATGTGTAGATTGAGAAGAGGACCGAGGACAGAGTCTTGCAGTACCCCAACAGAAAGTGATAACCAGGCAGAGGAAGCCCCAGAGAAGGCTACACTGAAGACATTTTGGGTTTGAAGAAAGAGTGGAGATAAGAGTAGACAAGTAGTTTTGCATATAAAGATTAAGGGCAGAGTAGTATGAGTTCAAGATGAACTTGTAGTTAAGAAAGTCAGCTGAACTCTGAGATTTTCTCCAGTGCCGCTCAGCAGTACGGGAACATCAGCGTTGGTACCGTGTCAGAGGAGTATGCCAGGGCTGAAGTTGAGTGTGTGGTTTCTGAGCTATGGTAGGAGGGGCCAGATTTTCAAGGACCAATGTAAGTGTGGAATTATAGTCGCAGATAGATTGGTCAGGGCAGAAAAAGGAGGAGATGGATGAGAGGAGAGGTTCGACAGAACTAGCGAGCTGTTGCTGATCTAATGACATAAAGCTTCTGTGAAGTTTTGTGTGAGGGGTAGAAGGAGGGAAAGTTGTAGGGAGGGATGAATTGTTGCAAGTGAGGAGATGATTATCAGAAATAGGAAAAGGGGAGTTTATGAAGTTTGAGAGAGTGGATCAATAGCTAAAGATCAGATCAAGGGAGTGACCATCTTTGGAAAGGAAATAAGGTAGCCAGGCAGCAAAGTGATCTAGAAATTGAGTGATTGCTAAGTCAAAGACAATTTAAATGGCCAGTTGAAAAGTTAGATTCTGGTCAGGTCAGGCCAGGGTGAGATAAGTTAAGATAAACAAGACAGTAAAATGTTGGGGAGGTGGGAGCTATGGCATACAACAGCTATAAATTTAAGAATAATAGCAAGTATTGAAAAGGATTGAACATCACATGGCAATTAACAAAACATTAGAAGTAAGACATTGGGATAACATGCAATAATTGCAGGAACAAATTAACAACCTAAAATCATTTGCTCAATATACATATACACATACAAAAAAAGAGTTACAGGACAGAGCACTAGAATGCAGTGAATAGTTGCAGATGAACAGGGACTCAACAGACACTTGATAAATCGGCCCCTATATTTGTATCGTTTGATAGCACTAAATCCAATATAGCTTTATTCCTAGTTGGCTCCTCTACTGATTCTGATATGAAGTTATCCCTGAGAACATTTAAAAACATATCTCCCTTAGATGTATTACTAGTTTCATTGGCCCAGTTTATGTCAGGGCAGTTAAAATCTCCTATAATTATATATCTGATGGATTTTTACACAAACGATAGAACTCTATTCGTACTCTAGCTCTTAGTGTTTAATGTTCCTTTAACAATCAAGTGAAACAAACTACAATAAACATAATAAGCAGTCATCAATAATTAATTATTTAAAATGAGACTGAATGATTATTTTCATAAACAGTTTTATTTTTTAATGATAAATTGAATAATTCAATTGAATGATTATTTAATGCAAAACTAAGGGCAAGATTACAAGTTTTGCGTTATGGTGCGGTTCTGCTATACCGCTAAAAAATTGGCCATTGCACGTGGAATGGCAGGTAACACAAATTACAAGTCGCAAGCATTTTAGCCTGTAATGCAACGTCCATTCCTCACTCAAAAAATGTTTAAGTGTGGGATTTTCCATACTGCTGTATTACAGGTTGTGCGGTCTGGCTAAAATGCTTGCATTATTGCCTATATCGACACTTCAACAATCTGAGAACAAAAATGTTTCACAAAACTCATAACTAAAATGTTACAAAGTACACTAACACCTATAAACTACATATTAACCCCTAAACCGCCACCCTCCCGCATCGCAAATGATATATTACACCTATTAACCCCTAATCTGCCGCCCACCCACATCGGCAACACTAAAATAAACCTATTAACCCCTAAACCGCTGCCCCCCACATCGCAAGTAATAGATAAACCTAATAACCACTAATCTGCCGCCCATTCACATAGCTACTACTATAATAAACCTATTAACCCCTAAACCGCTTCCCCCACATCACCAACACTATAATAAAGTATTAACCCCTAAACCACCAGCCCCCCACATCGTAACTAATAAACTAAACCTATTAACCCCCCAAACCCTAAACCGCCTGCCCCCACATCACAAAACACTAAATTAAACTATTAACCCCTAAACCTAACACCCCTTAAAATAAATAAAAACTGACCTGCAAAATAAAATAAAAAACTAAGATAAAACTATAAATTAACCTAACATAACTATTCTAATAAAATAAAATAAACTACCAATTAAAAATCCTAAATTACATGATTAAAAAAAAACTAACACTACGAAAAAATAAAAAAATTAGGAAAAATAAAAAGCGAAATTATCCAAAATAATAAAAATTACACCTAATCTAATAGCCCTATAAAACAAAAAAGCCCCCCCCCAAAATAAAAACACCCCCTAACCTAACAATAAGCTACCAATAGCCCTTAAAAGAGGAAATTACAAAATTACAAAGTCCATCGTGGGGGCATCTTCTATCTTCATCCCGTTGGCGAAGAGCTGTGGAGGTGCGGAGCTGTGTTGGCGTGGAGCATAGTCACCGGCGGGTGAACATTCAGAGTGGAGGATCCTCTTCATACGATCACTGCCGTACACTGAAGCTTGAATGCAAGGTACCCCGTTTAAATATGGGGTACCTTGCATTCCTATTGGCTGACATTTTCAAATCAGTCAATAGGATGAGAGCTACTGAAATCCTAATGACTGATTTTAACAAACAATAGGATTTCAGTGGCCCTCATCCTATTGGCTTATTTGAAAATGTCAGCCAATAGGAATGCAAGGTACCCCATTTTTAAATGGGTACCTTGCATTGAAGCTTCAGTGTACGGCGGTGATTGTATGAAGAGGTTCCTCCACGCTGGATGTCGGGATTAGGGGCTAATAGGTTTATTTATAAGTTGCGATGTGGGGGGCCAGCGGTTTAGGGATTAATAGGTTTATTTAGTGGCAGCGATGCCGGGGAGTGGCATATTAGGGGTTAATAACTTTATTTAGTATTGCGATGTCGGGGAGCGACGTATTAAGGGCATTTAGACTATTATTATCGGTTATCTGTAGAGCGCCAGTAGATTCCACAGCACTAACTAGGGGTTTATGTTAGGGTGTTAGGTTTTAATGTAACTTTCTTTTCCCTATAGACATCAGAGGGGATTGTGTTATGTATTCCACAATCGTAGGTGTTAGTTTTGTTCTAAGACTTTCTCCCTATTAATATCTATGGGGGAAAGCGTGCACAAGCACGTAAACTCAGCCCTTAGCTTTTGTGCGGTATGGAACTTAACGCACCATACTGCACAGCACAAGGAGATTTTTCAGTAACTTGTAATGGCAGCACTATAGAGAGTGCGATACTGCTCATTTTTTGCATTTTTTATGCACCCGGTATAGCGCAAAACTCGTAATCTTGCTGTAAGATTGCTATTAACTTTACAAAAATGATTTGTCACATTATAAATGTAAGTAGCAATTTTCCCTTTAGAGCTTTATACTTTTATTTTATTTTTATTTTTTTCATTCTCCCTGTGATGCCATTTTTGTAAATGACAAAACCAAAAAATGTTCAAGCTTTTTACAAAAGGAAGTTTACTTACTGTATAAAAATAAATATGGTCAAACGCATAAAATGTATTTGTTTCAGCAAAGCAACTCATGCTTCCTGCCACAAAGACTTGGAAGAGGAATGAGACATCATTGCACGCGGTATTTCTAATTTCTGAAGCACTGGTGTATTTGCTAAGAAGTTATCAGGATGTGGCTTGATCAATCAGATTTTACGCTATGTCTCTGAGGTACGGCTTAGCTATGCATCTTTTTAGTTCTGGTTTCAATAGCTATAAACAGGGAACATAAATAATGCAGGTGTTGAAAAGAAGCTTAGTGCATATAAAATACACTTCTTCATGCTCTGCTTTGCAATTAAAAGGATTTACAATTGTTCTACTCAAGAGGAAATAAAATATTTGTAAGTGAACTATATGACAGAATATGTCAGCTGTAGATCAGAATTCCAGAATGCTGTATTTGTGAAATAAAATAGGGGAGATATAGCTACTTGTGTAGTATGATTCTATGTAATTTATATTTAGTTTTTATGGTACAATTCCACAGAGGTCAGCCAAATTTGTTGGTTTAAAATGGCAAAACTTTATTAAACTAATAATTAAAAAAACTGTAAAACTATAACAACTTAATGTAACATATGCAAAATAGATAGCAAAAACAAAAAGACCAAGAAGATTTTATCCAACAAGTTGTTGTTATGTCCTAGCACTGGGGCAGTACAAACTAGGGGATCGATTTATGAAGCAGCAGATGCTGCTTCCGACCCACTCCGCTTCCGGTCCGCCTGAAGAGGAAGTTAAGAAGTAGCAGTCCTAAGACTGCTGCTCCTTAATTCGTCCGCCACCTCTGAGGTGGTGGACAGCAATCAGCCTGATCGGATATGATCGGGTTGATTCACACCCCCTGCTAGCAGCCGTTTGGCCACGAATCTGCAGGGGGCGGCATTGCACCAGCAGTTCACCAGAACTGACAGCGTATGCTGTCTGCATTTATCGAGATGCGGCGGACAAGATACGATACAGCGTATCATGTCCATCCACACCTTAATAAATTGACCCCTAGGTCTCACAACAGTACTGAAAAAGCAAAGGTGCACAAGAATGTAGTAGAATAATAACAGTGTTTATTATGATCTTATTGCAATAACACAAATCAGCAATCAGCTTGTAAATGTATTAAAAGATAATGGTTACACTAAGTAGTGATTAAACTATAAATGCATTACTTATCTTCGAGTTTTGAATAAGGCATTAATAGCAGCAAACAGTGCTGAGAGTCATCATTCAGTGAAAACACAGGCAAATTCTACAGATGCTATATCAGATGTCTCTCCAAGATGTTACCCAGCAGACTCCTCAGCCCCCTTAAGCAATTCTAATAATTAAACCCAAAGGCTTTGCAGGCGTATCTTGCGTTATGTCAATCATTATTTAATTTAGAAGGCAATTTAACTAACTAAGGGCTAGATTATAAGTGGAGCACAAAATAGGGCTTTCACAAGTGCGATATTTGCACTCTACTCAGGAATAACAGAGCACGCAAATGTGCACTGGTATTAAAAGTAAACCGCAATGCGCTCACAAGAACGTGCTTCCATAGGCTACAATGGGAGCCTCGTTCTCATGCCATCAGACACATATACCTATAGATTTATAGGGAACACACAGTTCCGATAGACCACAACGTAAAGGCACTTTTCAATATGATTTTCTTTCTAACACCCCAAACCTGATCAATTTAAGCCCTAAAAACTGCTTTGTGCGTTTATATATACTGTGCTCATAAGTTGTGCTCATAAGTTTACATACCCTGGCAGAATGTATGACGTCTTGGCCATTTTTCAGAGAATATGGATGAAAACACAAAAACTTTTCTTTCACTCATGATTAGTGTTTGGCTGAAGCCATTAATTATCAATCAACTGTGTTTACTCTTTTTAAATTATAATGACAACAGAAACTACCGAAATGACCCTGATCAAATGTTTACATACCCCAATTCTTAATACCATGTATTGCCCCCTTTAACATCAATGACAGCTTGAAGTCTTTTGTGGTATTTGTGGATGAGGCTCTTTATCTTCTCAGATGGTAAAGCTGCCCATTCTTCCTGGCAAAAAGCCTCCAGTTCCTGTAAATTCTTGGGCTGTCTTGCATGAACTGCACATTTGAGACCCCCCCCCCCCCCCCCCCACGTGGCTCAATGATATTGAGGTCAGGAGACTGAGATGGCCACTCCAGAACCTTCACTTTATTCTGCTGTAGCCAATGGCAGGTCAACTTGGCCTTGTGTTTAGGATCATTGTCATGTTGGAATGGCCAAGTACGTCCCATGCACAGCTTCCGGGCTGATAAATTCCTCCAGTATTTTTTTATAACATACTGCATTCATCTAGCTATCAATTCTGACAAAATTTCCTGTGCCTTTGTAGCTCACACATCCCCAAAACATCAGCAATTCCCATGTACTGGGACACACAACTATAAATGTCACTTTGAAGAAGCACAAAAAAGACAGGTGAATCAGCCTCTATGAATGTCAAAAAATAATCTCACATTAGCAATAAGGCTCTCAGCAAGCGAAGGAACATTCATGAATTTAGCCCATTATGTTTCTGCTGACACAATCAGAGGAGATCAATCACATATAAAATGTTACTCTATGTAAAAGTTTAGAAAAATCTATATTTTTATTGATGCTGTTAAATACTGGGTAAGGGTCAGTAGCTAGTTTAGGACAGATCTATTTTAATTTGCCCGTAAGCACATTCCTTATGGCAAGAATGTATGTATCCCCGATAAGAAACATTTTTGGAAAGACTATTTAAAATCCCTCACAATAACATCCGAAACCTCCTCTTTCATCAGCAATGTAACTGGGGAAATGCACCTTGAGTAAGAGCCAAATACATAATACTATTCTTCCGCCTCCAAACATGTTTCTAATAATTCCACTTTGGATACGCTGAAATGTTCTTGATTGCGTAAGAAATATAATATCACTGTGTCACCTCATCATGCACTATATTATATAATAAAATCTCTATCCCCTTCACCAGATAATGACCCCATATAAGTGTAATGTTTCTAAGGTAAACTAAATGCATTATAGTATATATATATATATATATATATATATATATATATATTTTTTTTTTTTTTTTTTTTACTTGTAGTTACTGTACGATGTGTATATCGTATATGTTATGGATAAAGTCAGAAATCCAGGTAACTGACATTACCTAAGCGGCTATGGGAAAAGCCTGATGTAATGTAATTCCCCCATCTACACTATTGTTTTTGCCTCTGACTGGGGGTTCAAGGAAAGCGCCCCTTGAACCCCCCAAGCGGAGGCAAAAAAGATAGTGAAGAGGGGGGACTTACAGTGCATCATACATATATATTTGATGCAGTGACTCAATGCACTATGAGAAGATTTATCATGTTACATTGGGCTTTACCCACAGCCACTTGGGTAATGTCAGGTTTACCCGGGTAATGCTAGGATTACCCAATTTCTTACTTTACCCGCAACATATATATATACTTCTTCAAATTCAAATCAGTCAACAGGATGAAAGCTTTTTCCTTTCATTCTTTGGCTTATTTAAATTTGAAGAATCAAATCAGCCAATAGGGATGCAAGGGTACCCCTTTATAAAAGGTGTACCTTGCATTCAATCTTCAGTGTGCAGCTGGAGACCGCATGAAGAGGGATCTCTGTGTCGCTGGGCTGAGGATAAGGACCTATGTCGCAGCCACCATCGCCGATAACCTCGCTGCCGCCACCAGGATGAAGATAGAAGATGGACCAGTGATGGATGAAGATTGAGCACCGCCGGGATGAAGATGGAGTGCTGTCCATCATCATTAATGAGTACCAATTTTGGGGTTAGTGTTAGTTTTTTTATTTTTGTGTTGTTTTTTTTAAGATTAATTTTAAAAGAAAAAAAGGGCAGAAAAAGAGCTGAATGCCCCTTTAAGGGTCCATCCAAAAGCCCTTTTTGGGGCAATATGTAGCTTAGTTGTTTTTTTTAGTTAGTTTTTTAAAATTTTGGGGGGTGGGGGTTAATTGTTTAATTTAATCCAAAAGAGCTGTTAGCTTTAGGGCAATGCCCTAAAAAAGGTCCTTTTAATGGCTATTGGTAGTTTATTTGTAGAATATTTCTTTGTTTTTTTTGGAGTGTTTTTTGGGGGGGTATTAGAATAGCAATATTTTTTTATTTTTGGTAATATTGTTTTTTATTTTTTGTAATGGTAGCTTTTGTTATTTTTGGTAATGACTTTTGGGTTAAGTTAGGGGGTGTTAGGTTAGGGGGTATAGTTATTAGTTTATTATTGGGAGTTGTGGGGGGATGGCGGTTTAGGGGTTATTATTATTATTATTTATTTATAAAGCGCCAACAGAGTCCGCAGCGCTGTTCATAGGTAACAAAGATAAAAGGACAGTACAATATGAGAATCCAGACAAAATTTAACAAACAAATACAGGGGGAATTGGGAGCCCTGTTCCCGTGGGAACTTACAATCTAAATGGGTAGGAGGCTAAGAAACAGGAGGTGGGGACTGCAAAGGTGGGAATGATGTTAGTGTGAAGTTAGATGAGGGCAACTATTAGGCAAGTGGAATTCATTAGTTACTGATTTGGTGATAGGCTTCCCTGAACAAAAAGGTCTTTAGGGAGCGTTTAAAGGAGGAGAGGTTGGGGGAAAGTCTGACAGCTCGAGGAAGTGCATTCCAGAGGGTTGGTGCCACACGAGAGAAGTCCTGTAGTCTAGCATGAGAGGAGGTGATGGTAGAAGAGGCAAGGAGTAGATCGTTGTTGGATCTTAGGGGACGGGCTGGAGTATACAGTATTTGTTGATGAGTGAGGACAGGTATGGCGGGGCTGCATTGGTAAGGGCTTTGTAGGTCAGAGTGAGAATTTTGAATTTAATTCTGCTGTGAATGGGGAGCCAGTGAAGGGACTCACAGAGGGGTGCGGCGGATACAGAGCATTGGGAGAGGTGGATTAGACTAGCAGAGGCATTTAGGATGGATTGAAGGGGGGAGAGGCAGGAGAGAGGAAGGCCAGTTAGTAGGTACCCGGGAAATTACTAGGGAATGGATTAGCTTTTTAGTAGTTTCAGCACTCAGAAAAGGACGAATTTTGGAGATATTGCGTAGGTGTTTGTGACAGGATGAAGAGAGGGATTGGATGTGGGGTATGAAGGACAGATTGGAGTCGAGTGTAACTCCTAGGCAGCGGACTTGGGGTGATGGGGAGATAGTGGTGTATGATAGTAAAGTTAGAAACTGGAGTAGAATTAGTTGGGGGATTAGAAGAAGCTCAGTCTTGGACATGTTGATTTTTCGGTGGTGAGACGCCATCCAGGAAGAAATGCCAGATAAGCAGTCGCAGATGTGGGAAAGGGCAGAAGGAGAGAGTGCAGGGGTGGATAGGTAGATCTGAGTATCATCAGCATAGAGGTGATAGTTGAAGCCATAGCTACTGATAAGTTTACCCAGTGAGGAAGTATAAATAGAGCTCAACATATGCACTTACTAAATTCAAATGAATAAAAACATGTCTAAAAGCGTGTCCAACAAACCCCTGCGGATTCCCTGGAATGCCTCCTCCGCTAGTGGGGTTGTGACATGTATTCCCTCAACGCATTTCTCCTGACATGGTCAGGCTTTCTCAAGAGGATGATCAGATAGCTGACATGCAGGGCCTTTTTAAACATTGTCCATAGATTAAAACCGCCCATGGGCGTGTTTTTGATAAAAACCACCATTTTGCAACATGGGGGTCAATTTATCAAGCTCCGTATGGAGCTTAATGCCTTGTGTTTTCAGCGAGCCTTTAGGCTCACCAGAAACAGAAGTTATGAATCCAATCTATTACCTGTATTTTGAGGGATCTGAGATCACAATTATGCCCTTCTAAAAATGTTTTCATATTATATGTGTTCGCTAAAACGTCTCCTGATTTTCCTTTTTGTGCGACTTACCTACTTTAGGCCACACCCACAAGTTAAAAGATAAACTACAAATGTTGCATCACAGTTGGTTTTATGCTTAATTTCAAAGCTCAGGGAATTATTAAAATTATAAAAATTAGTAGATCGATCAATGTGAGTACACATGCTACACCTCAATTTTCCACATTTCTTTGTGCCTTTGAGGTTTGATAACCAGTTTGTGTTTTCGGACTTTACGGACTGCTCTTTTAGGAGCCAATATATTTTTCAGGTTTCTTCCTTTCTTGTATGTTATACACGGTCGGTCCCCTAGGGTTAGACCCAGTATGGGGTCTGCCTTAACTATTGCCCAATGTAATACAATTTTTTGTATTAAAGAAGAACCTTCATTGTATGTAGGGATGAACCTAGCTTCCCGTATTTGGTTTCCTTTCATTTTATTTTTATATTGCAATAGTGTGGCTCTCTCCTGTTTGAGTGCTTTTTCTTTAGCTGATTTTAGTATTTCCTTATTATAGCCTTATTGTAGATTCTGTTTCAAAGTCACTAGTTCTGGTGCAATTCCTTCTTAATCTCAAATATTGACTGTATGGTACATTTTCTACCCAGTTTTGTTTATGAGCACTTTTGGCATCTATAAAGCTGTTTTTTCTGTTGGTTTTCTAAAATTGCTTACCGATACTAGATTTAGTTCATCGTTGAATAGAATTAGATCGAAAAACTCGATTCTGGTCTGTGAATGATTTCCTGTAAATTTTGATTGATGTACTCATAAAATCCTATTATGCTCTCTTGGGTCCCTTTCCAAAGAGTGATTACATCATCTCTGTACCGATTATATTTTATTATATTTTGCTGAATAGATTATTAGCCCTAATGTATTTGTGTTCATAACTATTTATATATAGATTGGCATAGGATGGGGCAAATGTTGTCCCCATCACCGTGCCTCTGGTTTGTAAGTAATATTTATGTTCAAACCAGAAATAGTTATGTTGGAGGATGAACTCTATACTTTTGATTATAAATTCTATATGATTTATAGGAATTTTCCAATTAAGGAGTTAATTTTCTACGTCCCTTACACCTGCATTGTGTGGAATGCAGGTGTAAAGGGAGGACACATCACAAGTCACCCACCAATAATCATCTTCCCATTTTAGACCTTCAAACATATAGATTACTTCTGTAGTGTCCTGTATATATGCTTTAGTATTTTTCACAACTGGTTGAAGATAGAAATCAACATATTTGGACAAATTGTCACATAAGGACCCTATCCCCGACACAATCGGCTTTCCGGGGGTACTTACAGATTTTGGGGAGGTGATAAAAAGTTAACATTTTTGGAAATGGTTCATACAGAAAATGATATTCATCATTATTCAATATTCCATTATTTATGGCTTCAATCAGTAACCCATTTAATTATTTTACAAACTTTGGAGTAGGATCCTCTTTCAATATACTGTATGTATCTTTTTCTCTGAGTAGATTGAGATGTTCAGATAAGTAATCCTCCCTGGTTTGTATTACGACCCCCCACCCTTATCTGCCGACCTAAATACCACATTATTGTTTCCTTAATGACTTCTTTTCCAAAATGGTAAGATTATCATTAAATGTGTGTACTGTTTTCTTTTGTTTTAATATTTCATCAATATCCCTCAAAACCATTTTTGTAAACACAGGGATTTGTTCCCCTTGGGCACTCAGAGGGTAAAAAGTCGATTTTTTCTTTAATAAAGAATGTTGTATTTCTGTATATCTTTCCAAACTTTAAATGTGGCCTGTCTCAAAAACATCGGATTTTCTGTAATTGGTATATACTTTGAGCAATGAAAATTTACATCTAATAATTTACAAAACTTTTTCAATGCAATTATAGGATTTTGAAAAGGGACCATACCCTTTAGTCCTAAAGGCCAATTCTTGAGATCAGTGTGAACCAAAGCTTTTAATGAATATGGCCTAAATAGTTCTGACTCAATTTTTTTGACACATAGATATTGGGTGTTTACTAACCAGTCACAAACGATTTTCTTTAGGCATACTAAATTGTATTTTAGAAATGAGGGGAGGTTTAATCCAGCAAAATCCCTAAAATGGGAAAGTTTATACAAAGATAATTTAGGTTTAGATTTTCCTCAAAGAAATATTCTTAGTGCGGAATTCAGAAATTGTATATCCTTTTTCCTCAGAAAAAGAGGTAAGTTTTGCATAACATTTAAAAGCTTTGGGAGAATCTACATTTTAATTAAGTTACTTTTTCCTGCCAGGGATAATAGTCGAGTTGCCCATTTCTTTAAATCTACCTGAATTTTATTTATAATATCCGTGTAATTGTTGATGTACCATGCCACCGGTTGGTTACTTATAGAAATACCAAAATATTTGAACTATTTTACTATTTTAAAGGGAAGATTTAGATTTGATCCATTCTTTTTATAAATCCATAATAGTTCAGATTTTTTAGTATTTAACATATAACATAAAAATGAGCCAAAGAAATTTAAAATTTCCATAAGCTTAGATACATTAGTATTAGTATCCCTCAAGAAAACCAATAAATCATCCGTATAGAAGGAGATTTAAATCTTTGCGCAACCTATTTGTATGCCCTTCAATTCCTTACGTAATGGCACAGCTAAGGGTTCAATGCAAAAATTGAAAAGTAATGATGAGAGTGGACAGCCTTGGTGCGTGCATCTGGATAACTGGACAGATGGAGTAATAGTTCCATTAATTATAAGTGCAGAGAGCGGATTATTGTCCTAACGATTCAAACAGGTGATCCCAATGTATCCTCATTTACTGCCACAATAGCCTTGCCCTCTTTAAAACACGTTCCTTTTTTTACCTCCATATTATAGTAGCCTATAGTCCACAATAATTTACGGAAATTAGAGAATGATGATAGCCCCTTTATAAACCCTGTTTAGTTATTGTGAATTAAGTCAGGAATTACATTTAGAAGCCTTTTTGATATTATACTATCCAAGATCTTTATAGTCGGCGTTTAGCAGAGATACGGGACGATATAAATCTAGGTTTTGTGAATTTTTATCTTTCTTAAAAATTTGTGTAATTAAAGAGCTTGTAAATTTTTTAGAAATTGGCAAGCCTTGTATAAAGAATTAAACAAGCTGTGAAGGAGAACCACAATCCGTTTTATTAATATTTTGCAATATTTAATTGAGAGAGCTCCTGGTCTTACCTAGATTAATCGTTTTTATTATTTCTTCTTTTGATATGGGTTTCTTTAATTCAGCTACATCTTCTACTTTAAGTCTAGGGAGAACACGTTTCCCAGAAATTAATTTTATTTTGAAAGAACATTTTTTGATAATACTTTACCAATTCACTGCTTATATCAGCTGATTGTGTTATATTTCTATTTCCTACCTGAACCTTAGTGATGGTATTAGCTCCCCGTGCCTGCTTAATCAAAGTGGCAAGATATTTCCCCATTTTACCTCCATGTTTATACATTCTAGCATTGTTTCTAATTATTTCTGATGCCATATTTTGTTGTATAAAAATTTCCCTTTCTTTTTCCGAATATATTTTTGTCAATTACTATAGGAGGGGTCACTTATATTGAAATTATACGTATTGTTCACTTGATTAGCAAGCTAAACATTGCAAGCCTTGTTTTTCCCACATGACTTAACTGCTTAAGCTTTAACTTTACCTCTCATCACAGCCTTTGATGCTTCCCAATAGATTGCATGACTCTTTACTGTATTTGTGTTCACCAATATAAAATTATCCCATGTGGCAATTAGCAAATTTTTAAACATGATATTTGAACACAAGTATTTTGGGAATATAAATGTTGTATGATTTTTGTATGATTTTTTTAAAAATTATCTATTTTGATTTGCAGTCTGCAGAGGCTTAGATACAAGGTAATCACAGAGGTAAAACATATATTAATATAACTGTGTTGGTTAAGCAAAACTGGGGAATGGGTAATAAAAGGATTATCTTTTTAAACAATACAAATTCTGGTGCAGACTGTCCCTTTAAGTTAATGGGAGCCATTATTCAAGATATTTTTATAAAATATTTAAAGAGAGGTGAGAGAGGCAAGAAGAAAAAAAAAGGAAAGGTTAAAAACAAAAATTTGGGGGTCTTCTAATTCTATTTGTTAATGGTTAGGAACCATTTCAAAACCATTTTATCAAACAAATCTTAACAGTTAAAATATCATCATGGGGTCGATCCGATAAAAATCGTCGCCCGCAAAAGCCGGCGACGCCAATATTTACGCTGGTTTGGTATCACATATACGGCGTAACCTAGAAGTTACGCCCGTATATTTCTGCCGTCGCCCGTAGTTTTTTGGGCCATAGGCAGGTATACCAAACCAGCGCAGTTTGGTATCCAATATGCAGCGTAAGGACTTACGTGGCGAAAATGGAGAAATCTTACTCCATTTTCACCTCGCCACAAAAAGCAGCCGTAAGAAGCCTTACGCTGACTATTGGAGCCCCGTAACTCCCTAAACTAGCTAGAAAATAAACCTAACACCTAACGCATGCGCAATGTCTATCTACCTGTCACCCGCGATCTGCTAAATAAAACCTAACACCTAACGCATGCGCAATGTCTATCTACCTGTCAACCGCGATCCCCCCCCCGAAATCCCTAATAAAGTTATTAACCCCTAAACCGCCGCTCCCGGACCCCGCCGCCATCTACATAAACTAACCCCCTACTGTGAGCCCCTAAAACCGCCGCCATCTACCTTATCTATCGCCTAATGTGAACCCCTAAAACCGCCGCCATCTACCTTATCTATCCCCTAATCTGACCCCTTACACCGCCGCCACCTATATAAAAATTATTAACCCCTAATCTAATCCCCCTATACCGCCGCCAGCTATATTAATATTATTAACCCCTAATGTAAGCCCCTTACACCGCCGCCATCTCTATTAAAATGATTAACCCCTAATTTAATCTACCTACCCCGCCGCCAGCTATATTATCTATATTAACCCTAAGTATATTATAGTTAATATAGTTATTACATTATATATATTAACTATATTAACCCTAATTATATTAGGGTTAATATAGTTAATATAGTTACTATAGTATTTATATTAACTATATTAACTCTATCTAACCCTAACACCCCTAACTAAATTTATATTAAATTAATCTAATTCATATTATAAACTAAAATATTCCTATTTAAATCTAAATACTTACCTATAAAATAAACCCTAAGATAGCTACAATATAATTAATAATTACATTGTAGCTATGTTAGGGTTAATATTTATTTTACAGGTAAATTGTTAATTATTTTAACTAGGTATAATAGCTATTAAATAGTTATTAACTATTTAATATCTACCTAGTTAAAATAATTACCCAATTACCTGTAAAATAAATCCTAACCTAAGTTACAAATACACCTACACTATCAATAAATTAAATAAACTACAAATATCTATCTAAAAATACAATTAAATAAACTAAACTAAATAAAAAAAAAAAAACACTAAATTACAAAAAATAAAAAAAAATTACAAGATTTTTAAGCTAATTACACCTATTCTAAGCCCCCTAATAAAATAATAAAGCCCCCCAAAATAAAAAAAATTCCCTGTCCTATTCTAAATTAAAAAAAGTTCAAAGCTCTTTACCTTACCAACCCTTAAAAGGGCCTTTTGTGGGGGCATGCCCCAAAGAATTCAGCTCTTTTGCATTTAAAAACATATACAATACCCCCCCCCCATTACAACCCACCACCCACATACCCCTATTCTAAACCCACCCAAACCCCCCTTAAAAAAGCCTAACACTACCCCCCTGAAGATCTCCCTACATTGTCTTCACCACACCGGGCCGAACTCCTCATCCGATCCGGGCGATGTCTTGCTCCAAGCGGCAAAGAAGAATTCTTCCTCCGGCGATGTCTTCCTCCAAGCGGCAAAGAAGAATTCTTCCTCCCGGCGAGGATCAGCCAATCGGAATTAAGTTAGAAAAATCTGATTGGCTGATTGAATCAGCCAATCAGATTCAAGTTCAATCCGATTGGCTGATAGAATCCTATCAGCCAATCGGAATTCGGCGGACGCCATCTTGGATGACGTCATTTAAAGGTACCTCATTCGTTGTTCAGTCGTCGGCCGGGATGGATGCTCCGCGGTGGCGGAGCGAAGAAAGAAGATTGAAGATGCCGCTTCATGGAAGATGTTGCCGGAAGAAAGAAGACTTTGCTGCCGCTTGGAGGAAGACGTCGCTGGGAGGAAGAATTCTTCTTTGGCGCTTGGAGCAAGACATCGCCCGGATCGGATGAGGAGTTCGGCCCGGTGTGGTGAAGACAAGGTAGGGAGATCTTCAGGGGGGTAGTGTTAGGCTTTTTTAAGGGGGGTTTGGGTGGGTTTAGAATAGGGGTATGTGGGTGGTGGGTTGTAATGGGGGGGGGGTATTGTATATGTTTTTAAATGCAAAAGAGCTGAATTCTTTGGGGCATGCCCCCACAAAAGGCCCTTTTAAGGGCTGGTAAGGTAAAGAGCTTTGAACTTTTTTTAATTTAGAATAGGGCAGGGAATTTTTTTTATTTTGGGGGGCTTTATTATTTTATTAGGGGGCTTAGAATAGGTGTAATTAGCTTAAAAATCTTGTAATCTTTTTTTTATTTTTTGTAATTTAGTGTTTGTTTGTTTTTTTAATTTAGTTTAGTTTATTTAATTGTATTTTGAGATAGATATTTGTAGTTTATTTAATTTATTGATAGTGTAGGTGTATTTGTAACTTAGGTTAGGATATATTTTACAGGTAATTGGGTAATTATTTTAACTAGGTAGATATTAAATAGTTAATAACTATTTAATAGCTATTATACCTAGTTAAAATAATTAACAATTTACCTGTAAAATAAATATTAACCCTAACATAGCTACAATGTAATTATTAATTATATTGTAGCTATCTTAGGGTTTATTTTATAGGTAAGTATTTAGATTTAAATAGGAATATTTTAGTTTATAATATGAATTAGATTAATTTAATATAAATTTAGTTAGGGGTGTTAGGGTTAGATAGAGTTAATATAGTTAATATAAATACTATAGTAACTATATTAACTATATTAACCCTAATATAATTAGGGTTAATATAGTTAATATATATAATGTAATAACTATATTAACTATAATATACTTAGGGTTAATATAGATAATATAGCTGGCGGCGGGGTAGGTAGATTAAATTAGGGGTTAATAATTTTAATAGAGATGGCGGCGGTGTAAGGGGCTTACATTAGGGGTTAATAATTTTAATAGAGATGGCGGCGGTGTTAGGGGCTCACTTTAAGGGGTTATAGATTTAATATAGCTAACGGCGGGGTACGGGAGCAGCGGTTTAGGGGTTAATAACTTTATTAGGTTGCGGCGGGGTACGGGAGCGGCGGTTTAGGGGTTAATAACTTTTTGTATTGTTAGGCTAGTGAGGGGGGATAGCGGATAGAGGGTTAGACGTGTCGGGCTATGTTTAGGAGGCGTGTTAGACAGTGCAGGTGATTTAGACTTTAGTCAGGTTTTATAGGCGCCGGCAGTTTCTAACGTGGCGCAAGTCACTGGCGACTCCAAAAATCTGTACTTAGGCAGATTTCTGGACATCGCTGGTTTGTGAGACTTGCGCCACTTTAGCAAGTGACGGCGCCGCATATTGGATAGCTCGAGTTGCGAGCTGAAACTGCGGGCGATGCGGGTTCCCTCGCTTGCGCCGCAAACTGCGATCTATATCGGATCGCGCCCCATGCATTTTTAGTTCAACACCAAATAGAGAGGCAAAATAAAATACAGAGATAAAACACAGAGAGATACAGTATCCCACAAAAGTGAGTACACCCCTCACATTTTTGTAAACATTTTATTATATCTTTTTATGTGACAACACTGAAGAAATGACACTTTGCTATAATGTAAAGTAGTGAGTGTACAGTCTGTATAACAGTGTCAATTAACAGTGTCAATTTGCTGTCCCCTCAAAATAACTCAACACACAGTCATTAATGTCTAAACCGTTGGCAACAAAAGTGAGTACACCCCTAAGTGGAAATGTCCAAATTGGGCCCAATTAGCCATTTTCCCTCCCTGGTGTCATGTGACTCGTTAGTGTTACAAGGTCTCAGGTGTGAATGGGGAGCAGATGTGTTAAATTTGGTGTTATCGCTCTCACACTCTCTCATACTGGTTACTGGAAGTTCAACATGGCACCTCATGGCAAAGAACTCTCTGAGGATCTGAAAAAAAGAATTGTTTCTCTACATAAAGATGGCCTAGGCTATAAGAAGATTGCCAAGACCCTGAAACTGAGCTGCTGCACGGAGGGCAAGACCATACAGCGGTTTCACATGACAGGTTCCACTCAGAACAGGCCTCGCCATGGTCAACCAAAGAAGAGTGCACATGCTCAGCGTCATATCCAGAGGTTGTCTTTGGGAAATAGACGTATGAGTGCTGCCAGCATTGCTGCAGAGGTTGAAGAGGTGGGGGGTCAGCCTGTCAGTGCTCAGACCATACACCGCACACTGCATCATATTGGTCTGCATGGCTGTCGTCCCAGAAGGAAGTCTCTTCTAAAGATGATGCCCAAGAAAGCCCGCATACAGTTTGCTGAAGACAAGCAGACTAAGGACATGAATTACTGGAACCATGTCCTGTGATCTGATGAGACCAAGATAAACTTATTTGGTTCAGATGGTGTCAAGCGTGTGTGGCGGCAACCAGGTGAGGAGTACAAAGACGAGTGTGTCTTGCCTACAGTCAAGCATGGTGGTGGGAGTGTCATGGTCTGGGCCTGCGTTAATGCTGCCAGCACTGGGGAGCTACAGTTCATTGAGGGAACCATGAATGCCAACATGTACTGTGACATAATGAAGCAGAGCATGATCCTCTCCCTTGGAGACTGGGCTGCAGGGCAGTATTTCAACATGATAACAACCCCAATCACACCTCCAAGACAGCCACTGCCTTGCAAAAAGAAGCTAAGAGTAAAGGTGATGGACTGGACAAGCATGTCTCCAGACCTAAACCCTAGTGAGCATTTGTGGGGCATCCTGAAATGGAAGGTGGGGGAGCACAAGGCCTCTAACATCCACCAGCTGTCATGTTGTCATGGAAGAGTGGAAGAGGACTCCAGTGGCAACCTTTAAAGCTTTGGTGAACTCCATGCCCAAGAGGGTTAAGGCAGTGCTGGAAAATAATGGTAGACACACAAAATATTGACACTTTGGGCCCAATTTGGACATTTCCACTTAGGGGTGTACTCACTTTTGTTGCCAACAGTTTAGACATTAATGGCTGTGGGGGGTAGTTATCAAGCCGTCTACTTTTCTGCCTTCGCCGGCCCAATACCCCCGCCTAAGCTCGCCTACCTTCGCCGCCGCGGACCTTGAATACGTTCGCCTAAGTTATCAAATAAAGCTGTCAAAAAGCCGCGGGGCGATGAGCAGCGGACTGTGAGAGTTATCACTCATCCGATCTCGTTGCTCTTCGGCTTTTTCCCAGCTTTATTGCTAGCCTGTCACTAAGCACTCACACTAAACTACACTG
Source organism: Bombina bombina (assembly GCF_027579735.1). Taxonomy (NCBI): domain Eukaryota; kingdom Metazoa; phylum Chordata; class Amphibia; order Anura; family Bombinatoridae; genus Bombina; species Bombina bombina. Next base: position 1,284,794,600 of record NC_069500.1, read on the forward strand.
TTCTACCCCTATACCGGCGCCCCCGGAGCCTCCCGCAACTAAATAAAGTTACTAACCCCTAATCCGCCGCTCCTAGACCCTGCCGCAACTCTGATAAATGTATTAACCCCTAAACCGCCGCTCCTAGACCCTGCCGCAACTCTTATAAATGTATTAACCCCTAAACCGCCGCTCCCGGACACCGCTGCCACCTACATTATACATATTAACCCCTATCCTGCCCCCCCTATACCGTCGCCCTCTATAATAAAATTATTAACCCCTATCCTGCTGATCCCACACCTCGCTGCAACTAAATAAATAGTTTAACCCCTAAACCGCCGCTCCCTGAACCCGCCGCAACCTATATTAAACCTATTAATCCCTATCCTGCCCCCCCTACACCGTTGTCACCTTTAATAAATTTATTAACCCCTACCCTGCCCCCCACTACGCCGCCGCCACTGTAATAAAATTATTAACCCCTAAACCTAAGTCTAACACTAACCCTAACACCCCCTAACTTAAATATTAATTAAATAAATCTAAATAATATTTCTATTATTAACTAAATTAATCCTATTTAAAACTAAATACTTACCTTTAAAATAAACCCTAATATAGCTACAATATAAATAATAATTATATAGTAGCTATCTTAGGATTTATATTTATTTTACAGGCATCTTTCAATTTATTTTAACCAGGTACAATAGCTATTAAATAGTTATTAACTATTTAATAGCTTACCTAGCTAAAATAAAGAGAAATTTACCTGTAAAATAAAAACTAACCTAAGTTACAATTACACCTAACACTACACTATACTTTAATAAATTATTCCTATTTAAAACTAAATACTTACCTGTAAAATAAACCCTAATATAGTTACAATATAAATAATAATTATATTGTAGCTATCTTAGGATTTATATTTATTTTACAGGTAACTTTGTATTTATTTTAGCTAGTTAGAATAGTTATTAAATAGTTATTAACTATTTAATAACTACCTAGTTAAAAGAAATACAAAATTACCTGTAAAATAAATCCTAACCTAAGTTACAATTAAACCTAATACTACACTATCATTAAATTAATTAAATAAACTACCTACAAATAACTACAATTAAATACAATTACATAAACTAACTAAAGTACAAAAAATAAAAAAAGTAAGTTACAAAAAATAAAAAAATAAGTTACAAACATTTTACAAATATTACAACAATTTTAAGCTACTTACACCTAATCTAAGCCCCCTAATAAAATAACAAACCCCCCCAAATAAAAAAATGCCCTACCCTATTCTAAATTAAATAAAGTTCAAAGCTCTTTTACCTTACCAGCCCTTAAAAGGGCCATTTGTGGGGGCATGCCCCCAAAAGTTCAGCTCTTTTGCCTGTAAAAGAAAAATACAACCCCCCCAACATTAAAACCCACCACCCATATACCCCTAATCTAACCCAAACCCCCCTTACAAAAACCTAACACTAATCCCCTGAAGATCATCCTACCTTGAGTCGTCTTCACTCAGCCGAGCAGCGATGGAACCCAAGTGGACATCCGGAGCGGAAGAAGTTAATCCTCCAAGCGGCGCTGAAGAAATCTTCCATCCGATGAAGTCATCATCCAGGCGGCGCTGAAGAAGTCTTCGATCCGGGCGATGTCATCTTCCAAGAGGCGCTGAAGAGGTCTTCTGTCCGGGCGATGTCATCTTCCAAGCCGGGTCTTGAATCTTCCTCCCGCCGACGCGGAACATCCTTCTTCACCGACGGACTACGACGAATGAAGGCTCCTTTAAGGGACGTCATCCAAGATGGCGTCCCCTCAATTCCGATTGGCTGATAGGATTCTATCAGCCAATCGGAATTAAGGTAGGAAAAATCTGATTGGCTGATGGAATCAGCCAATCAGATTCAAGTTCAATCCGATTGGCTGATCCAATCAGCCAATCAGATTGAGCTCGCATTCTATTGGCTGTTCCGATCAGCCAATAGAATGCAAGCTCAATCTGATTGGCTGATTGGATCAGCCAATCGGATTGAACATGAATCTGATTGGCTGATTCCATCAGCCAATCAGATTTTTCCTACCTTAATTCCGATTGGCTGATAGAATCCTATCAGCCAATCGGAATTCGAGGGACGCCATCTTGGATGACGTCCCTTAAAGGAGCCTTCATTCGTCGTAGTCCGTCGGTGAAGAAGGATGTTCCACGTCGGCGGGAGGAAGATTCAAGACCCGGCTTGGAAGATGACATCGCCCGGATAGAAGACCTATTATTTATATTGTAGCTATATTAGGGTTTATTTTAAAGGTAAGTATTTAGTTTTAAATAGGATTAATTTAGTTAATAATAGAAATATTATTTAGATTTATTTAATTAATATTTAAGTTAGGGGGGTGTTAGGGTTAGTGTTAGACTTAGGTTTGGGGGTTAATAATTTTATTAAAGTGGCGGCGGCGTAGTGGGGGCAGGGTAGGGGTTAATAAATTTATTATAGGTGGCGACGGTGTAGGGGGGGCAGATTAGGGGTTAATAAGTTTAATATAGGTTGCGGCGGGTTCAGGGAGCGGCGGTTTAGGGGTTAATACATTTATTATAGTTGCGGTGGGCTCCGGGAGCGGCGGTTTAGGGGGTAATAACTTTATTTAGTTGCGGCGGTGTAGGGGGGACAGATTAGTGGTGTTTAGACTCGGGGTACATGTTAGGGTGTTAGGTGCAGACATCTCCCATAGGAATCAATGGGATGTCTGGCAGCAGCGAACTTGTACTTTCGGTATGGTCAGACTCCCATTGATTCCTATGGGATCCGCCGCCTCCAGGGGTGGCGGTTTGAAAACCAGGTACGCTGGGCCGTAAAAGTGCCGAGCGTACCTGCTAGTCATTTGATAACTAGCAAAAGTAGTGAGATTGTGCCGCACTTGTGTGCGGAACATCTGGAGTGACGTAAGAATCGATCTGTGTCGGACTGAGTCCGGCGGATCGAAGCTTACGTCACAAAATTCTACTTTTGCCGGTCTCGAGCCTTTGATAACTAAGGCGATGTGTGTTGAGCTAGTTTGAGGGGACAGTACATTTACACTGTTATACAGGCTGTACACTCACTACTTTACATTGTAGCAAAGTGTAATTTCTTCAGTGTTGTCCCGTGAAAAGATATAATAAAATACTTTCAAAAATGTGAGGGGTTTACACACTTTTGTGGGATACTGTATATGTACATATTCATTACCATTAAAGGGACACTTAACCAAAATGTTTTCTTTCATGATTCAGATAGAGCATGCAATTTTAAGCAACTTTCTAATTTACTCCTATTATAAATTTTTCTTCATTCTCTTGCTATTTTTATTTAAAAAAGAAGGCATCTAAGCTAAGGAGCCAGCCAATTTTTGGTTCAGACCCTGGACAGCACTTGTTTATTGGTGGGTGAATTTATCCATCAATCAGCAAGAACAACTCAGGTTGTTCACCAAAAATGGGCCAGCTTCTAAACTTAAATTTAAAGTTTAAAGTTTCAATTAGAAAGATGCTTAAAGGGACACTGAACCCAATTTTTTACTTTTGTGATTCAGATAGAGCATGCAATTTTAAGCAACTTTCTAATTTATGCCTATTATCAATTTTTCTTCGTTCTCTTGCTATCTTTATTTGAAAAAGAAGGCATCTAAGCTATTTGTTTGGTTTAGGACCCTGGATAGCACTTGTTCATTGGTGGATTAATTTATCCACCAATCAGCAAGAACAACCCAGGTTGTTCACCAAAAATGGGACGGCATCTAAACTTACATTCTTGCATTTCAAATAAAGATAACAAGAGAACAAAGAAAATTTGATAACAGGAGTAAATTAGAAAGTTGCTTAAAATCGCATGCTCTATCTGAATCACAAAATAATTTTTTTGGGTTCAGTGTCCCTTTAACTGCTTAATAGAGATAATACTTCTTCTTGTGTGATACACATATGCCAAATATTATCTTTATTCTAGCATGATACATTAAGTAAGCCTCATAACCTTTCTTGATCAGCTGTGTGCATAGTGGAGCCATCGCTTTTCTGCGATTGGATGTTTCTACTGAGAAATTTTGAAACATCAAGATTTTATTTTCTCCTATCATAACTTCTTTCTTTTTCCTGTAGTAAGTTAATAAATCTATTTTATCTTGGCAGCTAAGCAATTTAATAATAATTGGTATTATTCTTTTAGAACCATCTGATCTAGTTTTCTCCTGACCTAGTCTATGAACGCTTTCTATGCTAAATTTGGATCTAGAATCAGGAATTTCTAATAATGCGAATAATTTTTAATTTATTAATTTTTTTTAAGTCCTTACATTTTTGTGTCTCAGGGACTCCTATAATTAGCAGATTATTTCTCCGGGAACGGTCTTCAAGATCGTCCAGTTTCTCCTGCACTTTTTTAAGGGAGGAGTCATGAGATTTGGTATCCTGTTCTGTCATATGCATCCTGTCCTCTATGTCTGAAATTCTCTGCTCTGCTGCCTCATTTGCTAACATTCAATTAGATTACAAGTTTTGCGTTCATGTTTTAATGCTGAAAAAATGGTCATTTCAGCGTTAAAACAGTAACGCAGCCATTATGAGTCTTGTCGGTATAGCTGTACCGCAAGCATTTTAGCCTGTAACGCAACGTCAGTCCTGCACTAAAAAAAAAGAGACATTTTTGCATGGGTTTTTCATAGCGCTGCCATTACAAGTTTTGCGGCGAGACTAAAAAGCTTGCGTTACAACCTATACCGACATGATCCGTTCCGCTATCTGAGATCAGTAGTTATGAGTTTTGCACCACTAAACTGTTACACAAAACTCATAACTAAAGTGTTACAAAGTACATTAACACCCATTAACTACCTATTAACCCCTAAACCGAGGCCCTCCTGCATCGCAAACACTATTTTAAAGTTATTAACCCCTATCTGCCGCTCCCGACATCGCCACCACTAATAAAATGTATTAATCCCTATTCCGCCGCTCCCCGACATCGTCACCACTATAATAAAGTTATTAACCTCTATTCCCCCGCACCCCAACATCGCCCACACTATAATAAAGATATTAACCCGTATTCCACCGCTCCCCGACTTCGCCGCCACTAAATAAAGTTATTAACCCCTAAACTTCTGGCCTCCCACATCACTGCCACTAAATAAACCTATTAACCCCTAAACTGCAAAAAAACTAAGTTAAACTATTAACCCCTAAACCTAACAACCTCCTAACTTTAAATTAAAATGACAAGATCCCTATCTTAAAATAAATAAAAACATACCTGGGAAATTTAAAAAAAACTAAGTTTAAACGATAAATTAAACTAACATTACTATTATACTAAAATTAAAATAACTATCAATTAAATAAATTAAATTACACGATAAAAAAACCTAACACTACTAAAAAAAATAAATCTACAAATACAAAAAATAAAAAAGACTAAATTACAAAAAATAACAAATACTAATAAAAACAATTACACCTAATCTAATAGCCCTATAAAAATAAAAAAGCCCCCCAAAATGGAAAAAAAAAACCTAGCCTACAATAAACTACCAATAGCCCTTAAAAGGGCCTTTTGTAGGGCATTGCTCTAAAGAAATTAGCTCTTTTACCTGAAAAAAACCCCAACAGTAAAACCCACCACCCAACCAACCCCTGTCAGGGTTTTTTCCCTGTTGTGTTTGCTATGTGCTGCTGGCAGCCATTTTACTCACCTCTCTTCCTGACTATGGTGCATTGTGGGGGGTGCTGCTCAATTCCTGCACTTCCTTTTATGGCCAGACTGGTGTGCATCATCCATGTGAGACCGGATGCAGTCTCAGAATTGTGATGTCATCACTTATTATTTAAAGGGCCTCTGTTCACTATGCTTTGCCTTTGCGTTGTCTCAGACCTGTTTGTGAGAGTTCCTGTGTATTACCTGGCGGCCTGACGTCCTTCCTGGTTCTTGATCCCTGGCTTGTTCCTGACTCTGCTGTTTTCCTTGTTCCTGATTCCGGCTCGTCTGACTATTCGCTTGGGGACTTTTTATTATTTTTTGCTATTAATAAAGGTGTGATTATTTTTGCACTTCTCGTCTCAGTCTGATTCCTGGCACCCTGACAACCCCCCAAAATAAAAAAACCTAACTCTAACAAAAACCTAAGTTAACCATTGATTTGAACAGCCAATAGAATTTCACTAGCTCTCATCCTATTGACTGATTTTAATTTCAAAAATAAAATCAGCCAATAGGAATGCAAAAGATGCCATTTTGAAAAGGCATTGAAGATTCAGTATACAGCGGCGACCGTATGAAGAGCATGCTCCGCGCCGGATGTTTTCAGGATGGACCTGCTCCGCGCCGCCAGGATGAAGATAGAAGACGCCGCCGGGATGAAGATAGAAGATGCTGCCTGGATGAAGATAGAAGACGCTGACTGGATATCCAGACTTCTGAAACTGTAAGTGGATCATCGGGGGTTAGTGTTATATTTTTTTAAACTTTTTTTAAGTGGGGTTTTTTTAGATTAGGGTTTAGGCTTTTCTTAAAAGAGCTGAATGCCCTTTTAAGGGCAATGCCCATACAAATGCCCTTTTCAGGGCAATGGTAGGTTAGGTTTTTGTTAGAGTTAGGTTTTTTTATTTTAGGGGAGTGTTGGGTGGTAGGTTTTACTGTTAGTATTTATTTTCAGGTAAAAGAGTTGATTTCTTTAGGGCAATGCCCTACAAAAGGCCCTTTTAAGGGCTATTGGTAGTTTATTGTAGGCTAGGGTTTTTTTTTATTTTGGGGGTGCTTTTTTATTTTTATAGGTGTAATTGTTTTATTTTGGATAATTTTGTTTATTTTTCGTAATTTAGTGTTTGCTATTTTTTGTAATTTAGTAATTTTTATTTTTTGTAATTTAGTGGTTTTTATTTTTTTAATTGTAGATTTAATTTTTTTTAGTAGTATTAGTTTTTTTTTTAATGTGTAATTTAATTCATTTAATTGATAGTTATTTTTAATTTTAGTATAATAGTAATGTTAGTTTAATTTATAGTTTAAACTTAGGTTTTTTTTAATTTCCCAGGTAAGTTTTTATTTATTTTAAGATAGGATCTTGTCATTTGAATTTAAAGTTAGGGGTTGTTAGGTTTAGGGGGTTAATAGTTTAATTTAGTTTTTTGTGATGTGGGGGCTTGCGGTTTAGGGGTTAATAGGTTTATTTAGTGGCAGTGATGTGGGAGGCCAGAGGTTTAGTGGTTAATAACTTTATTTAGTGGCTGCGATGTCGGATAGCAGCAGAATAGGGGTTAATATCTTTATTATAGTGTGGGTGATATTGAGGTGCCGGGGAATAGGAGTTAATAACTTTAATGGAGGCAGTGGAGGCAGATTGGGGTTAATACATTTATTTCCGTGGTGGCGATGTCGGGAGCGGCAGATTAGGGGTTAATAACCTTTTGTAGGTGTTGGCGATGTCGGGGGGCAGCAGAACAGGGATGTTTAGACGTGGGGTTTATGTTAGGGTGTTAGGTTTAATTTTAACTTTTTTTCCCCCCATAGAAATCAATAGGGTTGTGTTACGGAGCTTTTCATCCCGCGATTGCAGGTGTTTTTTTTTAAAACACTCTCTCCCCATTGATGTCTATGGGGAAAGCTTGCACGAGCACGTCAAAGCAGAGCTTGGATTTTGTGCGGTATGGAGCTCATCACCACCATATCGCAGCACAAGGCGGCTTTTTAAAAACTTGTAATGGTGGCATTACTGGAGATTTATTTTTGGAAGATTATACAAATTTCTCCATATGTGTGAATAAATTAGGGATATGTATAGTATAATGAATAACAAATCTAAATTTGCGAGACTAATTATAAGTGATATATCAGACAAAACACTGAAAAATATAGTGTTACTAGTAAAAAAATAATAATATATCAAGTGAAAAAGAGAAAAAAATAAAATAAAAATATGTAATAAGTAATTTGTGTGGGAAATATAGGGGGGTGGGGGGAGACCCCGCTAGTGAAGTGGTGCTATATGGGAGAAGTTTGTAATTATGGTTCACGGTTGAGCCTTTAAGGAGACTTAATTCTATGGTAGCACTAAAAATAGATGTAACTTTCAGTTAAGCAGAGTCTGTATTTCTTTTTTATTTTTTTTTATTTATTTATTTCCAGCAATGTATACATTTGTACAAGTCATTTACCTTTTGCACCACGCAGGGCCCAATATCATATAGCATGCTTAGAAACATTTATCATACACAATTAGACCCTTATTAACATTCCGCTAGATTTAGAGTTCTGCGTTAGCCGTCAAAACCAGCATTAGTGGCTCCTAACGCTGCTTTTGGCCGCCCGCTGGTATTTAGAGTCAGTCAGGAAAGGGTCTAACGCTCACTTTCCAGCCGCGACTTTTCCATACCGCAGATCCCCTTACGTCAATTGCGTATCCTATCTTTTCAATGGGATCTTTCTAACGCCGGTATTTTGAGTCTTGGCTAAAGTGAGCGTTAGAACTCTAACGACAAGACTCAGACAGCCGCAGAAAAAAGCCAGGAGTTAAGAGCTTTCTGGCCTAACGCCGGTTCATAAAGCTCTTAACTACTGTGCTCTAAAGTACACTAACACCCATAAACTACCTATGTACCCCTAAACCGAGGCCCCCCCCACATCGCCGCCACTCTATTACATTTTTTAACCCCTAATCTGCCGACCGCACACCGCCGCAACCTACGTTATCCCTATGTACCCCTAATCTGCTGCCCCTAACACCGCCGACCCCTATATTATATTTATTAACCCCTAATCTGCCGCCCCCAACATCGCCGCCACCTACCTACAATTATTAACCCCTAATCTGCCGACCGGACCTCACTGCTACTATAATAAAGTTATTAACCCCTAATCTGCCTCACTCCCGCCTCAATAACCCTATAATAATTAGTATTAACCCCTAATCTGCCCTCCCTAACATCACCGACACCTAACTTCAAGTATTAACCCCTAATCTGCCGACCGGACCTCACCGCTACTCTATTAAATTTATTAACCCCTAAAGCTAAGTCTAACCCTAACACTAACACCCCCCTAAATTAAATATAATTTTTATCTAACAAAATAAATTAACTCTTATTAAATAAATTATTCCTATTTAAAGCTAAATACTTACCTGTAAAATAAGCCCTAATATAGCTACAATATAAATTATAATTATATTGTAGCTATTTTAGGATTAATATTTATTTTACAGGCAACTTTGTATTTATTTTAACCAGGTACAATTTTCCTACCTTAATTCCGATTGGCTGATATAATCCTATCAGCCAATCGGAATTTGAGGGACGCCATCTTGGATGACGTCATTTAAAGGAACCGTCATTCGTCAGGAAGTCGTCGGCCAGGATGGATGTTCCGCGTCGGCGGGATGAAGATGGATCCGGAAGAAAGAAGATTGAAGATGCCACTTGATAGAAGACTTCAGCCCGATGATGGACCTCTTCAGCTGGATGATGGATCTCTTCAGCCCGATGATGGACCTCTTCAGCCGGATGATGGACCTCTTCAGCCAGATGATGAATCTCTTCAGCCGGATGATGGATCTCTTCAGCCCCCGCTTGGGCTTGGATGAAGACTTCGGAGCCTCCTCTGGACGGATCGGTGATACCCGGCGTGGTGAAGATAAGGTAGGGAGATCTTCAGGGGCTTAGTGTTAGGTTTATTTAAGGGGGTTTGGGTTAGATTAGGGATATGTGGGTGGTGGGTTGTAATGTGGGGGGGTATTATATGTTTATTTAAATGCAAAAGAGCTGTTTTCTTTGGGGCATGCCCTGCAAAAGGCCCTTTTAAGGGCTGATAAGGTAAAAGAGCTTCTCTATTTGTATTTTAGAATAGGTTAGGGCATTTTTTTATTTTGTGGGGCTTTGTTATTTTATTAGGGGGCTTAGAGTAGGTGTAATTAGCTTAAAATTGTTGTAATATTTTTCTAATGTTTGTAAATTATTTTTTATTTTTTGTAACTTTGTTCTTTTTTTATTTTTTGTACTTTAGTTAGTTTATTTAATTGTATTTAATTGTAGGTATTTGTATGTAATTAATTTATTGATAGAGTAGTGTTAGGTTTAATTGTAGATAATTGTAGGTATTTTATTTAATTAATTTATTGATAGTGTAGTGTTAGGTTTAATTGTAACTTAGGTTAGGATTTATTTTACAGGTAATTTTGTCATTATTTTAACTAGGTAGCTATTAAATAGTTATTAACTATTTAATAGCTATTGTACCTGGTTAAAATAAATACAAACTTTCCTGTAAAATAAATATAAATCCTATAATAGCTACAATATACAGGTATACTCCGCTCATACAGCGGGTTAGGGACCGGAGCCCCGCTGTAAAGTGAAAACCGCCTTAAAGTGAAACAAGGCAGTTTTAGCTTTCTTTTCAGTGTTTAAAATCCAGAAAACATGTTTGAACTAACATATATTAGGGGTGCAATAGTGCTATGTTTAGTTTAACACTAGCACAGCACAGTATTCAATTAGTATTTAATAAATACTGTACCTGTAAATTGTGACAATTACTGTAGTAAAATTTGCCAGACTATAGCACTGAGACACAGATTGCACTGCAATGCTATAAACAGAGTGAACTAAGCATAACAAAATGGTGCCATTCACTTTTATAGCAATCTCATGATGATTATAGCACTGTTTCAAAATCCTTGGAGGTTGAACTTCAGCTCCACAAAGCGCTGTATTAGCGAATCGCTGTAAAGTGAAGCGCTGTAAAGTGAGGTATACCTGTAATTAGAATTTATATTGTAGCTATATTAGGGTTTATTTTACAGGTAAGTATTTAGCTTTAAATAGGAATAATTTATTTAATAAGAGTTAATTTATTTTGTTAGATAAAAATTATATTTAACTTAGGGGGGTGTTAGTGTTAGGGTTAGACTTAGCTTTAGGGGTTAATAAATTTAATAGTGTAGCGGTGAGGTCCGGTCGGCAGATTAGGGGTTAATACTTGAAGTTAGGTGTCGGTGATGTTAGGGAGGGCAGCTAAGGGGTTAATACTATTTATTATAGGGTTATTGAGGCGGGAGTGAGGCGGATTAGGGGTTAATAACTTTATTATAGTAGCGGTGAGGTCCGGTCGGCAGATTAGGGGTTAATAATTGTAGGTAGGTGGCGGCGACGTTGGGGGCAGCAGATTAGGGGTTAATAAATATAATATAGGGGTCTGCGGTGTTAGGGGCAGCAGATTAGGGGTACATAGGGATAATGTATGTGGCGGCAGTGTACGGAGCAGCAGATTAGGGGTTAAAAAAAATATGCAAGGGTCAGCGATAGCAGGGGCGGCAAATTAGGGGTTAATAAGTGTAAGGCTAGGGGTGTTTAGACTCGGGGTACATGTTAGGGTGTTAGGTGCAGACTTAGGAAGTGTTTCCCCATAGGAAACAATGGGGCTGCGTTAGGAGCTGAACGCTGCTTTTTTGCAGCTCAAACTGCCCCATTGTTTCCTATGGGGGAATCGTGCACGAGCACGTTTTTGAAGCTGGCCGCGTCCCTAACCACCGCTGGTATTTAGAGTTGCAGTGGCGGTAAATATGCTCTACGCTCCCTTCTTGGAGCCTAACGCAGCCCTTCTGTGAACTCTAAATACCAGCGGTATTTAAAAGGTGTGGGGGAAAAAAAGCACGCGTAGCTAACGCACCCCTTTGGCCGCAGAACTCTAAATCTAGCGGATTGTGTTTTACACATCGCTGGGATTTTTAAACTTATTCAACACATAATAAGAAAAAAAAGAAAAAAACAAAACAAAACAACAACAAAAAAAATTATTACAACATAATTTCCACCCAATGTTTTGCACACAAAAAGTAGTATTAGTTTTTTTTTTAATGTGTAATTTAATTCATTTAATTGATAGTTATTTTTAATTTTAGTATACTAGTAATGTTAGTTTAATTTATAGTTTAAACTTAGGATTTTTTTAATTTCCCAGGTAAGTTTTTATTTATTTTAAGATAGGATCTTGTCATTTGAATTTAAAGTTAGGGGTTGTTAGGTTTAGGGGGTTAATAGTTTAATTTAGTTTTTTGTGATGTGGGGGCTTGCGGTTTAGGGGTTAATAGGTTTATTTAGTGGCAGTGATGTGGGAGGCCAGAGGTTTAGTGGTTAATAACTTTATTTAGTGGCTGCGATGTCGGATAGCAGCAGAATAGGGGTTAATATCTTTATTATAGTGTGGGTGATATTGAGGTGCCGGGGAATAGGAGTTAATAACTTTAATGGAGGCAGTGGAGGCAGATTGGGGTTAATACATTTATTTCCGTGGTGGCGATGTCGGGAGCGGCAGATTAGGGGTTAATAACCTTTTGTAGGTGTTGGCGATGTCGGGGGCAGCAGAACAGGGATGTTTAGACGTGGGGTTTATGTTAGGGTGTTAGGTTTAATTTTAACTTTTTTTCCCCCATAGAAATCAATAGGGTTGTGTTACGGAGCTTTTCATCCCGCGATTGCAGGTGTTTTTTTTTTAAAACACTCTCTCCCCATTGATGTTTATGGGGAAAGCTTGCACGAGCACGTCAAAGCAGAGCTTGGATTTTGTGCGGTATGGAGCTCATCACCACCATATCGCAGCACAAGGCGGCTTTTTAAAAACTTGTAATGGTGGCATTACTGGAGATTTATTTTTGGAAGATTATACAAATTTCTCCATATGTGTGAATAAATTAGGGATATGTATAGTATAATGAATAACAAATCTAAATTTGCGAGACTAATTATAAGTGATATATCAGACAAAACACTGAAAAATATAGTGTTACTAGTAAAAAAAATAATAATATATCAAGTGAAAAAGAGAAAAAAATAAAATAAAAATATGTAATAAGTAATTTGTGTGGGAAATATAGGGGGGTGGGGGGAGACCCCGCTAGTGAAGTGGTGCTATATGGGAGAAGTTTGTAATTATGGTTCACGGTTGAGCCTTTAAGGAGACTTAATTCTATGGTAGCACTAAAAATAGATGTAACTTTCAGTTAAGCAGAGTCTGTATTTCTTTTTTATTTTTTTTTATTTATTTATTTCCAGCAATGTATACATTTGTACAAGTCATTTACCTTTTGCACCACGCAGGGCCCAATATCATATAGCATGCTTAGAAACATTTATCATACACAATTAGACCCTTATTAACATTCCGCTAGATTTAGAGTTCTGCGTTAGCCGTCAAAACCAGCATTAGTGGCTCCTAACGCTGCTTTTGGCCGCCCGCTGGTATTTAGAGTCAGTCAGGAAAGGGTCTAACGCTCACTTTCCAGCCGCGACTTTTCCATACCGCAGATCCCCTTACGTCAATTGCGTATCCTATCTTTTCAATGGGATCTTTCTAACGCCGGTATTTTGAGTCTTGGCTAAAGTGAGCGTTAGAACTCTAACGACAAGACTCAGACAGCCGCAGAAAAAAGCCAGGAGTTAAGAGCTTTCTGGCCAAACGCCGGTTCATAAAGCTCTTAACTACTGTGCTCTAAAGTACACTAACACCCATAAACTACCTATGTACCCCTAAACCGAGGCCCCCCCACATCGCCGCCACTCTATTACATTTTTTTAACCCCTAATCTGCCGACCGCACACCGCCGCAACCTACGTTATCCCTATGTACCCCTAATCTGCTGCCCCTAACACCGCCTACCCCTATATTATATTTATTAACCCCTAATCTGCCGCCCCCAACATCGCCGCCACCTACCTACAATTATTAACCCCTAATCTGCCGACCGGACCTCACTGCTACTATAATAAAGTTATTAACCCCTAATCTGCCTCACTCCCGCCTCAATAACCCTATAATAATTAGTATTAACCCCTAATCTGCCCTCCCTAACATCACCGACACCTAACTTCAAGTATTAACCCCTAATCTGCCGACCGGACCTCACCGCTACTCTATTAAATTTATTAACCCCTAAAGCTAAGTCTAACCCTAACACTAACACCCCCCTAAGTTAAATATAATTTTTATCTAACAAAATAAATTAACTCTTATTAAATAAATTATTCCTATTTAAAGCTAAATACTTACCTGTAAAATAAGCCCTAATATAGCTACAATATAAATTATAATTATATTGTAGCTATTTTAGGATTAATATTTATTTTACAGGCAACTTTGTATTTATTTTAACCAGGTACAATTTTCCTACCTTAATTCCGATTGGCTGATATAATCCTATCAGCCAATCAGAATTTGAGGGACGCCATCTTGGATGACGTCATTTAAAGGAACCGTCATTCGTCAGGAAGTCGTCGGCCAGGATGGATGTTCCGCGTCGGCGGGATGAAGATGGATCCGGAAGAAAGAAGATTGAAGATGCCGCTTGATAGAAGACTTCAGCCCGATGATGGACCTCTTCAGCTGGATGATGGATCTCTTCAGCCCGATGATGGACCTCTTCAGCCGGATGATGGACCTCTTCAGCCAGATGATGAATCTCTTCAGCCGGATGATGGATCTCTTCAGCCCCCGCTTGGGCTTGGATGAAGACTTCGGAGCCTCCTCTGGACGGATCGGTGATACCCGGCGTGGTGAAGATAAGGTAGGGAGATCTTCAGGGGCTTAGTGTTAGGTTTATTTAAGGGGGTTTGGGTTAGATTAGGGATATGTGGGTGGTGGGTTGTAATGTGGGGGGGTATTATATGATTATTTAAATGCAAAAGAGCTGTTTTCTTTGGGGCATGCCCTGCAAAAGGCCCTTTTAAGGGCTGATAAGGTAAAAGAGCTTCTCTATTTGTATTTTAGAATAGGTTAGGGCATTTTTTTATTTTGGGGGGCTTTGTTATTTTATTAGGGGGCTTAGAGTAGGTGTAATTAGCTTAAAATTGTTGTAATATTTTTCTAATGTTTGTAAATTATTTTTTATTTTTTGTAACTTTGTTCTTTTTTTATTTTTTGTACTTTAGTTAGTTTATTTAATTGTATTTAATTGTAGGTATTTGTATGTAATTAATTTATTGATAGAGTAGTGTTAGGTTTAATTGTAGATAATTGTAGGTATTTTATTTAATTAATTTATTGATAGTGTAGTGTTAGGTTTAATTGTAACTTAGGTTAGGATTTATTTTACAGGTAATTTTGTAATTATTTTAACTAGGTAGCTATTAAATAGTTATTAACTATTTAATAGCTATTGTACCTGGTTAAAATAAATACAAACTTTCCTGTAAAATAAATATAAATCCTAAAATAGCTACAATATACAGTACTTAGAATTTATATTGTAGCTATATTAGGGTTTATTTTACAGGTAAGTATTTAGCTTTAAATAGGAATAATTTATTTAATAAGAGTTAATTTATTTTGTTAGATAAAAATTATATTTAACTTAGGGGGGTGTTAGTGTTAGGGTTAGACTTAGCTTTAGGGGTTAATAAATTTAATAGAGTAGCGGTGAGGTCCGGTCGGCAGATTAGGGGTTAATACTTGAAGTTAGGTGTCGGTGATGTTAGGGAGGGCAGATTAGGGGTTAATACTATTTATTATAGGGTTATTGAGGCGGGAGTGAGGCGGATTAGGGGTTAATAACTTTATTATAGTAGCGGTGAGGTCCGGTCGGCAGATTAGGGGTTAATAATTGTAGGTAGGTGGCGGCGACGTTGGGGGCAGCAGATTAGGGGTTAATAAATATAATATAGGGGTCTGCGGTGTTAGGGGCAGCAGATTAGGGGTACATAGGGATAATGTATGTGGCGGCAGTGTACGGAGCAGCAGATTAGGGGTTAAAAAAAATATGCAAGGGTCAGCGATAGCAGGGGCGGCAAATTAGGGGTTAATAAGTGTAAGGCTAGGGGTGTTTAGACTCGGGGTACATGTTAGGGTGTTAGGTGCAGACTTAGGAAGTGTTTCCCCATAGGAAACAATGGGGCTGCGTTAGGAGCTGAACGCTGCTTTTTTGCAGCTCAAACTGCCCCATTGTTTCCTATGGGGGAATCGTGCACGAGCACATTTTTGAAGCTGGCCGCGTCCCTAACCACCGCTGGTATTTAGAGTTGCAGTGGCGGTAAATATGCTCTACGCTCCCTTCTTGGAGCCTAACGCAGCCCTTCTGTGAACTCTAAATACCAGCGGTATTTAAATGGTGTGGGGGGAAAAAAGCACGCGTAGCTAACGCACCCCTTTGGCCGCAGAACTCTAAATCTAGCGGATTGTGTTTTACACATCGCTGGGATTTTTAAACTTATTCAACACATAATAAGAAAAAAAAGAAAAAAACAAAACAAAACAACAACAAAAAAAATTATTACAACATAATTTCCACCCAATGTTTTGCACACAAAAAGTAGTATTAGTTTTTTTTTTAATGTGTAATTTAATTCATTTAATTGATAGTTATTTTTAATTTTAGTATAATAGTAATGTTAGTTTAATTTATAGTTTAAACTTAGGTTTTTTTTAATTTCCCAGGTAAGTTTTTATTTATTTTAAGATAGGATCTTGTCATTTGAATTTAAAGTTAGCGGTTGTTAGGTTTAGGGGGTTAATAGTTTCATTTAGTTTTTTGTGATGTGGGGGCTTGCGGTTTAGGGGTTAATAGGTTTATTTAGTGGCAGTGATGTGGGAGGCCAGAGGTTTAGTGGTTAATAACTTTATTTAGTGGCTGCGATGTCGGATAGCAGCAGAATAGGGGTTAATATCTTTATTATAGTGTGGGTGATATTGAGGTGCCGGGGAATAGGAGTTAATAACTTTAATGGAGGCAGTGGAGGCAGATTGGGGTTAATACATTTATTTCCGTGGTGGCGATGTCGGGAGCGGCAGATTAGGGGTTAATAACCTTTTGTAGGTGTTGGCGATGTCGGGGGCAGCAGAACAGGGATGTTTAGACGTGGGGTTTATGTTAGGGTGTTAGGTTTAATTTTAACTTTTTTTCCCCCATAGAAATCAATAGGGTTGTGTTACGGAGCTTTTCATCCCGCGATTGCAGGTGTTTTTTTTTTAAACACTCTCTCTTCATTGATGTCTATGGGGAAAGCTTGCACGAGCACGTCAAAGCAGAGCTTGGATTTTGTGCGGTATGGAGCTCATCACCACCATATCGCAGCACAAGGCGGCTTTTTAAAAACTTGTAATGGTGGCATTACTGGAGATTTATTTTTGGAAGATTATACAAATTTCTCCATATGTGTGAATAAATTAGGGATATGTATAGTATAATGAATAACAAATCTAAATTTGCGAGTCTAATTATAAGTGATATATCAGACAAAACACTGAAAAATATAGTGTTACTAGTAAAAAAATAATAATATATCAAGTGAAAAAGAGAAATAAATAAAATAAAAATATGTAATAAGTAATTTGTGTGGGAAATATAGGGGGGTGGGGGGAGACCCCGCTAGTGAAGTGGTGCTATATGGGAGAAGTTTGTAATTATGGTTCACGGTTGAGCCTTTAAGGAGACTTAATTCTATGGTAGCACTAAAAATAGATGTAACTTTCAGTTAAGCAGAGTCTGTATTTCTTTTTTATTTTTTTTTTATTTATTTATTTCCAGCAATGTATACATTTGTACAAGTCATTTACCTTTTGCGCCACGCAGGGCCCAATATCATATAGCATGCTTAGAAACATTTATCATACACAATTAGACCCTTATTAACATTCCGCTAGATTTAGAGTTCTGCGTTAGCCGTCAAAACCAGCATTAGTGGCTCCTAACGCTGCTTTTGGCCGCCCGCTGGTATTTAGAGTCAGTCAGGAAAGGGTCTAACGCTCACTTTCCAGCCGCGACTTTTCCATACCGCAGATCCCCTTACGTCAATTGCGTATCCTATCTTTTCAATGGGATTTTTCTAACGCCGGTATTTTGAGTCTTGGCTAAAGTGAGCGTTAGAACTCTAACGACAAGACTCAGACAGCCGCAGAAAAAAGCCAGGAGTTAAGAGCTTTCTGGCCTAACGCCGGTTCATAAAGCTCTTAACTACTGTGCTCTAAAGTACACTAACACCCATAAACTACCTATGTACCCCTAAACCGAGGCCCCCCCCACATCGCCGCCACTCTATTACATTTTTTTAACCCCTAATCTGCCGACCGCACATCGCCGCAACCTACGTTATCCCTATGTACCCCTAATCTGCTGCCCCTAACACCGCCGACCCCTATATTATATTTATTAATCCCTAATCTGCCGCCCCCAACATCGCCGCCACCTACCTACAATTATTAACCCCTAATCTGCCGACCGGACCTCACTGCTACTATAATAAAGTTATTAACCCCTAATCTGCCTCACTCCCGCCTCAATAACCCTATAATAATTAGTATTAACCCCTAATCTGCCCTCCCTAACATCACCGACACCTAACTTCAAGTATTAACCCCTAATCTGCCGACCGGACCTCACCGCTACTCTATTAAATTTATTAACCCCTAAAGCTAAGTCTAACCCTAACACTAACACCCCCCTAAGTTAAATATAATTTTTATCTAACAAAATAAATTAACTCTTATTAAATAAATTATTCCTATTTAAAGCTAAATACTTACCTGTAAAATAAGCCCTAATATAGCTACAATATAAATTATAATTATATTGTAGCTATTTTAGGAGTAATATTTATTTTACAGGCAACTTTGTATTTATTTTAACCAGGTACAATTTTCCTACCTTAATTCCGATTGGCTGATATAATCCTATCAGCCAATCGGAATTTGAGGGACGCCATCTTGGATGACGTCATTTAAAGGAACCATCATTCGTCAGGAAGTCGTCGGCCAGGATGGATGTTCCGCGTCGGCGGGATGAAGATGGATCCGGAAGAAAGAAGATTGAAGATGCCGCTTGATAGAAGACTTCAGCCCGATGATGGACCTCTTCAGCTGGATGATGGATCTCTTCAGCCCGATGATGGACCTCTTCAGCCGGATGATGGACCTCTTCAGCCAGATGATGAATCTCTTCAGCCGGATGATGGATCTCTTCAGCCCCCGCTTGGGCTTGGATGAAGACTTCGGAGCCTCCTCTGGACGGATCGGTGATACCCGGCGTGGTGAAGATAAGGTAGGGAGATCTTCAGGGGCTTAGTGTTAGGTTTATTTAAAGGGGTTTGGGTTAGATTAGGGGTATGTGGGTGGTGGGTTGTAATGTGGGGGGGTATTATATGTTTATTTAAATGCAAAAGAGCTGTTTTCTTTGGGGCATGCCCTGCAAAAGGCCCTTTTAAGGGCTGATAAGGTAAAAGAGCTTCTCTATTTGTATTTTAGAATAGGTTAGGGCATTTTTTTATTTTGGGGGGCTTTGTTATTTTATTAGGGGGCTTAGAGTAGGTGTAATTAGCTTAAAATTGTTGTAATATTTTTCTAATGTTTGTAAATTATTTTTTATTTTTTGTAACTTTGTTCTTTTTTTATTTTTTGTACTTTAGTTAGTTTATTTAATTGTATTTAATTGTAGGTATTTGTATGTAATTAATTTATTGATAGAGTAGTGTTAGGTTTAATTGTAGATAATTGTAGGTATTTTATTTAATTAATTTATTGATAGTGTAGTGTTAGGTTTAATTGTAACTTAGGTTAGGATTTATTTTACAGGTAATTTTGTAATTATTTTAACTAGGTAGCTATTAAATAGTTATTAACTATTTAATAGCTATTGTACCTGGTTAAAATAAATACAAACTTTCCTGTAAAATAAATATAAATTCTAAAATAGCTACAATATACAGGTATACTCCGCTCATACAGCGGGTTAGGGACCGGAGCCCCGCTGTAAAGTGAAAACCGCCTTAAAGTGAAACAAGGCAGTTTTAGCTTTCTTTTCAGTGTTTAAAATCCAGAAAACATGTTTGAACTAACATATATTAGGGGTGCAATAGTGCTATGTTTAGTTTAACACTAGCACAGCACAGTATTCAATTAGTATTTAATAAATACTGTACCTGTAAAATTGTGACAATTACTGTAGTAAAATTTGCCAGACTATAGCACTGAGACACAGATTGCACTGCAATGCTATAAACAGAGTGAACTAAGCATAACAAAATGGTGCCATTCACTTTTATAGCAATCTCATGATGATTATAGCACTGTTTCAAAATCCTTGGAGGTTGAACTTCAGCTCCACAAAGCGCTGTATTAGCGAATCGCTGTAAAGTGAAGCGCTGTAAAGTGAGGTATACCTGTAATTAGAATTTATATTGTAGCTATATTAGGGTTTATTTTACAGGTAAGTATTTAGCTTTAAATAGGAATAATTTATTTAATAAGAGTTAATTTATTTTGTTAGATAAAAATTATATTTAACTTAGGGGGGTGTTAGTGTTAGGGTTAGACTTAGCTTTAGGGGTTAATAAATTTAATAGAGTAGCGGTGAGGTCCGGTCGGCAGATTAGGGGTTAATACTTGAAGTTAGGTGTCGGTGATGTTAGGGAGGGCAGATTAGGGGTTAATACTATTTATTATAGGGTTATTGAGGCGGGAGTGAGGCGGATTAGGGGTTAATAACTTTATTATAGTAGCGGTGAGGTCCGGTCGGCAGATTAGGGGTTAATAATTGTAGGTAGGTGGCGGCGACGTTGGGGGCAGCAGATTAGGGGTTAATAAATATAATATAGGGGTCTGCGGTGTTAGGGGCAGCAGATTAGGGGTACATAGGGATAATGTATGTGGCGGCAGTGTACGGAGCAGCAGATTAGGGGTTAAAAAAATATGCAAGGGTCAGCGATAACAGGGGCGGCAAATTAGGGGTTAATAAGTGTAAGGCTAGGGGTGTTTAGACTCGGGGTACATGTTAGGGTGTTAGGTGCAGACTTAGGAAGTGTTTCCCCATAGGAAACAATGGGGCTGCGTTAGGAGCTGAACGCTGCTTTTTTGCAGCTCAAACTGCCCCATTGTTTCCTATGGGGGAATCGTGCACGAGCACGTTTTTGAAGCTGGCCGCGTCCGTAACCACCGCTGGTATTTAGAGTTGCAGTGGCGGTAAATATGCTCTACGCTCCCTTCTTGGAGCCTAACGCAGCCCTTCTGTGAACTTTAAATACCAGCGGTATTTAAAAGGTGTGGGGGAAAAAAAGCAAGCGTAGCTAACGCACCCCTTTGGCCGCAGAACTCTAAATCTAGCGGATTGTGTTTTACACATCGCTGGGATTTTTAAACTTATTCAACACATAATAAAAAAAAAAAAAGAAAAAAACAAAACAAAACAACAACAAAAAAAATTATTACAACATAATTTCCACCCAATGTTTTGCACACAAAAAATTCCAATCCAAAAATTTATAAACATAGTCCTTTACCTTTACCAGTATCAGAATAAACAAGAAAAACAGAGCTAGTGGATCAATGAAATAATTACTGATATATAGCAGCATCTGCATAAAAATAAAACATACATATTTTAAGCCTTGGTCCTTAAAAAATGATTTATAGGACTGACTAACGCATGAAATCTTTAGCTATATTTTTACTTTTTTCTTCCCTTTCCTCCCTTCCCCTCAACCCCAGGTTCTGGGATTGAACCCAGATCGAACATAAAGGGGAGAAAGAGAATTAAAAGAGAGAGGGCGGGCGGGGTCCGCTAGTGGACGGAGCTGTACCCCTACAGGAGTACATTGAACTATCCCTTAAGTATCTCTGTAATTCCTGATCCAAGTATGGGGGAATACCTCTAATATCACCAATTCGGCGAAGCTGATAGAAGAGAGAAAATGAGACAAGATCTGCTTCTGAACTAGAATCACATATGACTTTATTATAGGTGCCCACCAGATCAGGAATTTTTTGAGTCTATTCTCCTTAACCTGCTGTAAATGGAAAGATTCAAATATAATTTGCGCTTGAATCCCCTTTAATATTAGTGCCAGACTAGGGGCACTTTTAGCAGTCAAGTTTTTAAATATATTAAATCTAACTAAGAGTATAATAGTATTAACAATTCGCCTAAAAGGACTGTCTCTAGAGTTGGGCACCAAGAAAACAATGTCTTCCAGAGAAAAGGAGAGCATCAGATTCAGAACTCTGCTAATCCAAAATCGGACTTTAAGCCAAAGTTGCTGAATTTTAGGGCAAAACCAAAGCAAATGGGAAAGATCTGCTCGGGGACTAGAACACCTGGGGCGTACTGACAATTGCTCTGGATAAAATTTGGCTATCTTAGTTGGGGTTAAATAGATATTATTATTTAGTTTCAAATGGGATTCTTTCCAGCTAACGGATATGGGATACTTAGCAACAGAGGTCAGACTATATAAAATCCTATCCGAATCAATTGTTGGGATGATAGACACCCAAAAATTACAGAGTTTGTTTATAGCTAGGATGCTTTGTTTAGTGAGCATAATATCATAGATGAGAGAAATTGAAGCATCCTCTGCTCTGAATTTCTGGATACATATATTAACCTCACTCCACTCAGACGGAGAAGAGGCATACCATTTCTGCGAAAAGATATAATGTTGAATCTGGAAATACGCAAAACGATTTCTAGAAAGAAGAGTAAAAAGTTGACAGTTTCCCAAGAAAGAATCTGAGAGTCCCCATTGAGTAATTGATAAATATCTTTGAGACCACTTTCCTGCCATTCTAAAAACATCTTCTGATCTAAGCCTGAGGTGAAAAGAGGATTACCCCCTAATAGGTAAAAATTTGGAGAATGAAAAATCTATTTTTAACACTTGACAAAATTTATACCATGCACATATTATATTTTTGAATGAACGGAGAATTGTAACATTTGAGGGGAGATTATGGGATGGACAATGCAAGAGGGCCTTCAAAGACCAAGGAGCCACTAAATATTGTTCCAGATCATATGAAGTAACAAGATTGGATTGGGCAATTCAGTCGAAAGCAAATTTCAGCAAAGTTGCCCAATTGTAAAGTTTGATATTAGGAAGGGCCAGGCCAGCTGCAGGATATTTATGAGACAGTCTATTAAGCGATATATGTGGTTTTTTGGATTTCCATATAAATGTAGAAAACCAGGAGGCCATGATACATAAATCTTTATTTAATATAAAGAGCGGCAAATTTTGTAGCAAGTATAGAATTCTTGGAAAAATTATGGTTTTAATAAGATTAATAGACACTTTAATGGATAGAGGAAAAGCCGCCCAAAGTTCAAAATCTTCTTAAATCTTTTGGAAAAGAGGTATAAAATTGTCCCGATACCAGTATTTAGGATCTTTATGTATTTCAAGACCTAAATATTTAATAACATTAACTTTTCAGAACTTAGTTAAAGCTTGTTTGAAATCTTTCCTACCAAGCCTTTTCCTTATTAACTTTATATCCTGCAAAGGAACTGAACTCTTCTAAAATTTGAACTACCTCAGGGATAGTAGAAGCTGTATTCTGCATAAATATTAACATATCATCAGCATAGAGTAATAACTTCAGGTTTTGAGTTCCAACTGGTATCCCCCTTATCATCTCTCTTAGCCTGACTGCCAAAGGCTCTAATGCAATGTTGAATAAAAGGGGAGACAGGGGACAACCCTGTCTAGTACCCCTCTGTAAGAGAACTTGAGGTGACAAGTTGTGGTTGATCAGAAGAAATGAAATAGGGTTCTGATAAATTTTCATACTAAATTTAAAAAAATTATCCAAAAAGCCAAATTTGGAAAGTGATAGGAAAAGATGAGTTCAAGATATACTATCAAAAGCTTAACGGCATCCAAAGTCAAGATCGCTATATCTTTAAGCTCACTGTTTTCCTTAAATTGATCACAGTTCCATATATAGTCCACCAAAGTAATTAGTTTACAAATATTTTTGGAAGGATTTCGTGACGTCATAAAGCCTGCCTGATCAGGATGGATAAGTTTGTCCAGACAGCTGATAAGTCTGGAAGACATAACTGAGGCCAGAATTTTATAGTCAGCATTAAGTACTGAAATGGGTCTGTAAGATGCTGGGTCTGCTGGGTATTTGCCTTTTTTTTTAAATTAAGGAAATATTTGCAGCAGAAAAGAGAGTCGAGATAGAATTATCTGAAGAGAGATAGTTGTTAAAAAGATTTACCAGGATAGGAATTATCTCTTCAGCTAATGTTTTATAGTATTCTGCAGGAAGCCCATCCGGGCCTGCTGCTTTATTCATTTTAGATATATCAATAGCTTTAGCAACCTCTTCGGCACGTTCAGGGACTCTAGGTCTTCTTGTTGAATTCTGGGTAACGTAATCTTTGACCAGAAAATCTCTTGATTATTAACATTGGCCGGAACCTCCGCATATAATTGTTGATAATATCTAAAGAAAATATTACAAATATTATCTGTATCAGTATATCACTTATCGCCATCCTGGATGACAGAGATAAAATTCTTCCTTTTCCTGGTCTTAACCAGTCTAGCAAGATTTTTTGCTGAACAGCCATGAAAGCTCTTAAACCGTAAATTCATTTTGTTCTCTTCTTCCTGATGTTTTTGTAGAAGAAAAACATCTCTCTCCTTCCTCATTTCCATATATTTAGACCAGTTATAGGTTGAGCGGTCCATATAGTAATTTCTGTATGCGTTCTTAACTTGATTAGTTAATTGACGTTCCAGGGCCCTTTTCTTCTTATTAAGTACAGCCAAGTAAGCCTTAATTTCACCGCGTAGAACAGCTTTAGATGCCTCCCAAAAGGTTTCAGTTTTATGAGAATATGCAATATTAAATTGACAATAATCCTTCCATTTTTGTTTCAGCCATAATACAAACCTTGGATTATTAAAAAGATAGCGAGGATAAACAAATATAGCCCTTTCACATTAGACCTATCCTAACAGTATAGCCCCAAAGAAATAATTGCATTATCCGAAATGATAATCTCCCCAATTCCTACCTCGGATTTACAGATGGACAGCCCTTCTGAGATTAAAAACAAATCTGAGAAAGGTTCTGTGAACTTTAGATTTACAAGAAAAGCGTCGAATATCCGGATTTGAGCTGCGCCAAATATCCAAAACCTGCAGTTTCTGGCAAAAACTAGAAACATATTTAGAGCTTCTCCTATTCTCTAAGACATTTTTTTTTTAAAAACGGTCCAGATCAGGACAAATGGTCATATTAAAATCGCCCCCCAGTATAAGGTTCTCTTTGATAAAAGGAAATACTTTGATTTTAATATTCTCCCAAAATTCCATCTTAAATTTGTTAGGGCCATAAATGTTACAAAGAATAAAAAGGGAAGAGAAAGGCCAAGCCCCCACTAGAAGGAAATAAAATAAATAAGAAAGTTCCTCCTGTGACCGGTGTAAATAATCCTCCCATAGGAGAAAACTTGATAACCCTAAGATAAAATACGGGTAAACCAAAAAACACATTATATTAGCGCAAGAAGATAACTAAAAAAAGACTAAACACCAGATATTTTTTTGTAATTTAGGAATTCTTTAACCTCTCCAGCCTCCAAAAAGATTCTTCTAGCACCATTGTGTTCAACAATTATTTTAGCAGGATAAACCATCCTTGCATTTAAACCCTTATTTATAAGTTGCAAACAATACGGTGCCATTGCCTTTCTTTTCAAAGAGGTTTCCACTGAAAAATCCTGGAATAACAAGATCCTACTATTTCCACACCTAAAGGGGTCGCTTCTTTCTTTGAATAACTTCAAAAGTAAAATTTTATCCTGAAAGTTTAAAATTTTAAAGATACACATCCTATTTTTGGAAGGGCCCTCAGAGGAAGTTTTCTTGGGGCCGATTAGCTGCTGAGCAAAACCAAGGGCCTATGGCAATACTAGTGAAGTAAATTTTAATAAATCCTCAAATTCTGGTGTCTCAGGCGGGCCAACAATTCTGATATTGTTGCATCTGGATCCGTCCTCAAGATCGTCCAGACACAATTGCAGATTAACGATTTTAGAATCTTGTTTGGCGATAATGTCACCTTGGACATTAACCTGGTCTTCTAATTCAGAAATTCTGCTCTCAGCTTCTAACATTCTATTCGAGAATTGTCTGACTTCAGCAGAGAGAACAGATATTTCTGAAGAGATTGAACCCAGTTCCATCTTAATCATTGGGGCATGAATAAATCTGTTAGGTGAGTAATCAACGTCTGGGTATCACATATATTAGACATTGTATCACCGGATGTATTTAAACTAGACTCGGGCAGCCTAGCTTTTTTTTACTTACCTTTAACAGGCATTCTAGGCGAGGAGGATTTAACCTGCGTGATAAATCTTTCCATAAAAATAAGTGCTATTATGTGTAACACAGCAAACAACAAAATAACTTGTGAACCATGGGCTACAGTAATACCTTCAAATGTGACCATGAGATACGGAAATAATTGATAATATGGAGGAGGGAGCGAAAGGGTAGCAATAAAGATAATTAACAAAGCTCCTGAACTCACTCCTAGGAACCTCTCTTTTTGTTTTTTTTTTGTCTCGCCCTGTTGGGTGAAGTGAACTATTAAATATAACCTTTTTCACCAGAGAAGAGGTGTGACAGTGTGCAAAACAAATAAGTGTGTAAATATTAGCATTTAAGGGCGCCTGCAAGGTGAGTATTTAAATATGCCCTACAGGATACAGAAAAAAAAAGATTTTTTTTTTAGACACACAACAATGTAGATACTAATCAGAGAACAAAATATCACAGATTATAACAGAATTATAACGAAGTTATACTTTCGTTTACGCTAAAGCTGGCAAAACAGATTCAGTTATATATACTTATAACCGGCTCCCATAAGGAGAGTGTATTATCTAACCACTATAACAGAGAGCCTGAGTCCCCAGAAGGAACATACAAAGTTCCAATGATGCTGATGTCTTTTCACAAGAGGCTGTAGTTAAAGCAAGGGAGAGAAGAAAAAACCTGTATCTTCAATTTGGTAGTGGTGTATTTGAATCTCCCCCAATTCCTTAGGTTGCAAAACCTGATTACCTATGGAACATTTGATATATTAAGTTCTTGGCCACCTTCCGCATAAGGCTACAGGCACTTCTGATGGACTCCCGTCCGTCCACCAAGAGCGGACTGGCGAGTAGATTTTAACATACAGCCTTATTCCTGACAGGCATACAGTACACCATAAAATAACTTAATAAAGAACTTTGCACTGCACAGCACACAGGCAACCTCTATAAAGGCTTTAAGGTGCACTGAACCCAATTTGGCTGGGGCTCAGCAGAGAAGTGAAAACAATGGTATTCACACTTGTATAACAACAGTGACAAAAGTCAATAGGTGCAGTTCATTGAAGCAGGTAGCTTGACTGGATTTTCTACCGGTATCTTACCCCAGCATTCTCCACAGGTAGTTTGGATAGAAATGGCTAGGCAAGGATCCTAAAGCCCAGCTCCGTGTCTCCACTGATGCAGCCGTCACTCCTAGCCCCAGCTGTAAGCCATGGCGCTCCCCTCCTTCCCCGAAGCACAGCAAACAAGCTGACTGGGAGCCCAATTATGAACTGTTGGCGTCTTGCTGGAACAGGTCCCGCACTGCTGAAATAACCAAGCCCAGGCACAATACTTCCAGCCCGACACGTAGCCTGTTTCCCTGCAGCTAGTGTGCGATGTCCGCTGAAATGCCAGTCTGCTCAAACACCAGCTATGCTCATGAGATCAGCTGCTGCCGGTGAGCACTTTCAAAGATTTTCCCTTCGCCGGGTAATACCCTGAGAGAGATTAAAACCAGCTGCGATAAAGTCACAAACCCAGTCATCTTGGAAGGACTCCAGACTCAGGCGGGCCGTAGTCTCGCAGAGCGCCACACGCTAAAACCCCCTGACAAGCTCTCCAGAGTAAGTGGCAAGGAGCGGGGAGACGATAGATCGGCGTCCTCTCACAACGCCTACATGCAGGTGTACTGCATTCCCCCAATGGAAGTCCATCCGATTTAATTATTAAGCAAGCCCCATCACTTTGCCATTTTATCTTCCAAGTCTGTATTTCTAAACTATAGCAGATCTATCCCAAAACCAAGCACCTAATTTTTAATAGAAGGAGTAGTTCAGACTATATAATATAACTCTTGTCTGATTTTTAACGAAGATTCAAAATGTAAATATTGTAACTAGCTGTCTAAGTTACACATTCAAGGATTAGCAATTACACTATGTGCAGTCTAATGTAGCAGCAAAAAGATTGTAAGTTAGAGTGGCCTAAATAAACTTTACAAAAAGAAAAACAAACAAGTTTCAAGAATACCAGCCACAAAAATGTGCTTATGCCCAAAAAGATAGACTAGGAGAAATAAAACATTACAACTGCAGAATCAGTACTTAGGGGCATATTTATCAAGCTCTGTATGGAGCTTGATGCCCCTTGTTTCTGGCGAGCCTTCAGGCTCATCGGAAGCACAAGTTATGAAGCAGCGGTCTAAAGACCGCTGCTCCATAACCTGTCCGCCTGCGGCGGACAGACATCGCCAGAAATCAACCCGATCGAATACGATCGATTTGATTGACACCCCCAGCTAGCGGCTGATTGGCCGCGAATCTGCAGGGGGCAGTATTGCACCAGCAGTTCACAAGAACTGCTGGTGCAATGATAAATGCTGACAGTGTATGTTGTCGGCATTTATCGATGTGCAGCGGACATGATCAGCAATATCGGATAATGTCCGCTCGCACAATGATAATTTGGCCCCTTAGCCTTAGCTGACCAAAGCTAAGCCAAAGATAATAATGTATTCTTAATAGGATTATTGTAATGATCTCTCTTTCCACACTTATTGGGTAGCTGATGCTGTTTATCCTTTATTGCAGGAACAGAGTTGAGGCAATAAAGTTTTTTTTGTTTTTTTTTTCCTCACTGAGATACCAGGTAATTTGGCTTAAAGGGACACTGAACCCAAATTTTTTCTTCTGTGATTCAGATAGAGCATGCAATTTAAAGCAACTTTCTAATTTACTCCTATTATCAATTTTTCTTTGTTCTCTTGCTATCTTTATTTGAAAAGGAAGGCATCTAAACTTTTTTTGGTTCAGTACTATGGACAGCAATTTTTTATTGGTGGATGAATTTATCCACCAATCAGCAAGGACAACCCAGGTTGTTCACCAAAAATGGGCCGGCATCTAAACTTACATTCTTGCATTTCAAATAAAGATACCAAGAGAATGAAGAAAATTTGATAATAGGAGTAAATTAGAAAGTTGCTTAAAATTTCATGCTCTATCTGAATCACGAAACAAAAAAATTGGGTTCAGTGTCCCTTTAAGGGGGGACAAGCTCTGACTTTCAAGAGTCTGACAACTTATATCTCTGATAAAAAAGAAATTGAAAGATGCTGAACTGTGTATTACATTAATTCTCAATCATATTCCCAAGCACTCTTCTGAACACAAGAAAGAGAGTGTGGCTGGGGGGTGCCAGGCTATAAGAAAACTTTCATAAAAAATGAAGTTAGAGAGAAAGAGTCACCCATAGGCACTCACTTAATGGAGTAAGGACATGTAAGGGGCCAAAAATAAAACAACTTTTATTGAACTAATCATAAAACAAGGGCATAGCAGTATCAAAAGGATACTGGGATAAACACAATTAAAACTGAAATATTAATTCCAGTTATCACTGTCTGTTCTGGAAAGGGATACAAAATCTAAAGTTAAACAATACGATTACTTATTAGCATTGAAATCTAATAGAAACATATTACAGGATAAAGAAGAGTTCAGCGAATAAGATACTTACAAGATTAAAGTCTATCGGCTAGATTATGAGTTTTGCATTATGAGTAAAAAAGCAGCGTTAAGGCTCATAACGCTGCTTTTTTACTACCGCTGCTATTACGAGTCTTGTCTTTTTTAGGCCAAAAAGTGAGCGGTACAGCCTATCCCGCAAGATTCATAACGCATTCTAAAGTCAGTAGTTATGAGTTTTACATTACAAAGCCGTAGCATAAAACTCATAACTAAAGTAATAAAAAGTACACTAACACCCATAAACTACCTATTAACCCCTAAACCGAGGCCCTCCCACATTGCAAACACTAAAATAAAATTATTAACCCCTAATCTGCTGCTCCGGACATCGCCGCCACTAGAATAAACATATTAAACCCTAAACCGCCGCACTCCCACGTCGCAAACACTAGTTAAATATTATTAACCCCTAATCTGCTGTCCCTAACATCTCCGCCACCTACCTACATTTATTAACCCCTCATCTGCCGCCCCCCAACGTCGCCACCACTATATTATATTTATTATCCCCTAAACCTAAGTCTAACCCTAACACCCCCTAACTTACTTAAATATAATTAAAATAAATCTAATTAAAGCCTACAATTAATAACTAAATTCCTATTTAAAACTAAATACTTACCTCTAAAATAAACCCTAAGCTAGCTACAATATAACTAATAGTTACATTGTATCTAGCTTAGGGTTTATTTCTATTTTACAGGCAAGTTTGTATTTATTTTAACTAGGTAGAATAGTTGCTAAATAGTTATTAACTATTTACTAACTACCTAGCTAAAATAAATACAAATTTACCTGTAAAATAAAACCTAACCTAAGTTTCACTAACACCTAACACTACACTACAATTAAATAAATTACCTAAATTAAATACAATTAAATAAATTAAATACAATTAAAATTAAATAAAAATAAACCCTAAGCTAGATACAATGTAACTATTAGTTATATTGTAGCTAGCTTAGGGTTTATTTTACAGGTAAGTATTTAGTTTTAAATAGGAATTATTTAGTTATTAATTGTAGGTTTTAATTAGATTTATTTTAATTATATTTAAGTTAGGGGGTGTTAGGGTTAGACTTAGGTTCAGGGGTTAATAACTTTAGTATAGTGGCGGCAACGTTGGGGGCGGCAGATTAGGGGTTAATAATTGTAGGTAGGTGGTGGCGATGTTAGGGATGGCAGATTAGGGGTTAATAAGTGTAGGTAGGTTGCTGCAACATTGGGGGCGGCAGATTAGGGGTTAATAAGTATAATATAGGTGTCAGCGATGTTGAAGGCAGCAGATTAGGGGTTCATAAGTATAATGTAGGTGTTGGCGATATCCGGAGCGGCAGATTAGGGGTTAATAAATATAATGTAGGTGTCGGCGATTTTGGGGGCGGCAGATTAGGGGTTAATAAGTATAATGTAGGTGTCGGCAATGTCGGGGCGGCAGATTAGGGGTTAATAAGTGTAAGATTAGGGGTGTTTAGACTCAGGGTTCATGTTAGGGTATTAGGTGTACACAAAACTTTTGTTTCCCCATAGGAATCAATGGGGCTGCATTACAGAGCTTTACGCTGTTTTTTTGCAGGTGTTAGGCTTTTTTTCAGCCGGCTCTCCCCATTGATGTCTATGGGGAAATCGTGCTTGAACACGTACAACCAGCTCACCGCTGATTTAAGCAGCGCTGGTATTGGAGTGCGGTATGGAGCACAATTTTGCTTTACGCTCACTTCTTGTCTTTTAACGCCGGGTTTAGAAAAACCTGTAATACCAGCGCTGTAGGTAAGTGAGCGGTGACAATAACGTGCAAGTTAGTACCGCATCCCTAATAACGCAAAACTCGTAATCTAGCCGTATGTTTTCGCGAGTCACCGCAATCGGGTGTAATCGGGAGAGGGCTTATAGTTATATACTATCGCTGAAGAACAATCTACAATTACTGTCAAAAAATATTAGGGCATTATCCACTACATAAATTTATAAATAGATACGGTTACATTAAGCTTGAAGCATAAACCACAGTTAAATATTTTCGAGATATAAACATACAGTCGAACGCCTGGCGCGTTTCGTCTGAGGTTTTTCAAAGGCGTGAGCAGCCCGCTAGTGCCCTTCATTTATACAATTCTTATCCAATCAAATCATAGTCAAGCCACATGCCTCTATTGTAGGAGGTCCTCATTGGGTTAGCTGGAGGACCAATCATCTGCTACCACATGTGCATTCCTGTCACGCCCCCATATTACATTATACTGGGTGTGTGCTAGTTAGCGGATAGTGATTGGTTATCAGACTGCTGTGATGTCAATTTCCTTATAGTCTATATATACACTATACAATCTGATAATCGGCGGATATATGTATTCTGATATAATTGGCATCCTACAATAGAGACCTCCATGTGACAGGATACAAAATGTTTGGCAGATAAAGTTTGACAGATTTGCTGGTATTTTTGAGACTCCAGTGAAAATTGCAACTGTTCGTACTGATATATGAGATAAAATGTGGCAAAAATAGTCATCCAAGGCATCTGTCATCAGCGCATTAATATGTATACATTTACTCTGCAGTAATTATTGATAGTAATAACACCATTCATAGACATACTTTGATCCCATGTTTATCACAATACCACTTTCAGTGTGCATAAATTAGTGTAGTATCATCATTACCTCACATCAATATTCACAGTATATGTTATAGTTTTTTATACTATTAATTAATTCTCCCACTAGTTTTACACTAATCAGTATAATAATTAATAATTGCCTCAATTT
The DNA here is from genome assembly GCF_027579735.1 of Bombina bombina. Classification (NCBI taxonomy): domain Eukaryota; kingdom Metazoa; phylum Chordata; class Amphibia; order Anura; family Bombinatoridae; genus Bombina; species Bombina bombina. The sequence goes on from NC_069500.1 coordinate 1,284,826,989, forward strand.
CAACAGCCAGTGCTACTGAGTTTATCATCTCCACGAGCATATATACATCGTTCCATCTATTGTTCCCATATTCTCAAATGATAATACCAATAACACAGGTACAGTAGCTACAGTATACCGTTTCCGCTGTTAGAGAAAATATTGTTTTAGTTGTTATCATTACTATTACACAACATTAGCTATTGTGTTGTGGGAAATTAGTGTATGTTGCATGGCAGATAGTATGATAACAGAAATCTTCCCACATTTTGGCGTTTCTTGACTATGATTGGATAAGAATTGTATAAATGAAGGACACTTACGGGGACGCTCACGCCTTTGAAAAAGCTCAGACGAAACGCACTTCAGACATTCACCTGTCTGTTTATATCTGGATAATATTCAATTGTGGTTTATGCTTCAAGCTTAATGTAACTGTATCTATTTATAAATATACGTGGTGGATACTGCCCTAATATTTTTTGACAGTAATTGTGGATTGTTCTAGTATATATTTCCAAATCTTTCAGTCCCCTGTGAGAAGCCTTCTACAGAACCCAAATAGTTTCTATGGGAAAATTTTTCCTCTTAAAGAGTAAGCAAGTTATAAGCATTTTTGTCATACAAATGCTGTATTTTCAATGGATCAGTGGACTTTTCAAACCCCACAGCATTTTGGCCTGTTTCAATTGGTAGAAATTGGCTGTTTCCACAGATTATATTAAGTATTAAAATTATTCTGCAAAAAATATGTGCAGTCAAACACATAATGCAGTCATCATCATTAATGTTGAATTTATTAGCCATCATGTTTCACTTTTGCATGAGCCGCATATTTTTGCCGCTGTGGGACCTATGAAAATGAATGGGAAAGCAACCTTTAATAAAGCCATTTGCTTTGTGCTTTTCATCGGCTAGATTACGAGTCTTGCGTTAGGGTTAAAAAGCAGCGTTGAGAGGTCACAACGCTGCTTTTTAACACCCGCTGGTATTACGAGTTTTGCAGGTACAGGTGTACTGCTCACTTTTTTGGCGCGACTCGAAGATACCGCAAATCCACTTACGTCAATTGCGTATCCTATAGTTTTAATGTGATTTTCCTAATGCCGGTATTACGAGTCTTCCTCAAAGTGAGCGGTACACCCTCTACCTCCAAGATCCCTAACGCATTTGAAAGTCAGTAGTTAAGAGTTGTATGGGCTAACGCCGTAGCATAAAACTCTTAACTAAAGTGCTAAAAAGTACACTAACACCCATAAACTACCTATTAACCCCTAAACCGAGGCCCCCCCCACATCGCAAACACTAAAATAAAATGTTTAACCCCTAATCTGCTGAACCGCACATCGCCGCCACTATAATAAATATATTAACCCCTAAACCGCTGCACTCCCGCTTTGCAAACACTATTTAAATATTATTAACCCCTAATCTGCAATCCCTAACATCGCTGACACCTACCTACATTTATTAACCCCTAATCTGCCGCCCCCAACATCGCTGCCACTATATTAAATGTATTAACCCCTAAACCTAAGTCTAACCCTAACCCTAACACCCCCCTAACTTAAATATAATTTAAATAAATCTAAATAAAATTACTATAATTAACTAAATTATTCCTATTTAAAACTAAATACTTACCTATAAAATAGACCCTAAGATAGCTACAATATAACTAATAGTTACATTGTATCTAGCTTGGGGTTTATTTTTATTTTACAGGCAACTTTGTATTTATTTTAACTATGTACAATAGTTATTAAATAGATATTAACTATTTAATAACTACCTAGCTAAAATAAGTACAAATTTACCTGTAAAATAAAACCTAACCTAAGTTACAATTACACCTAACACTACACTATAATTTAATTAATTACCTAAATTAAATTAAATTAATTACAATTAAATAAAATAAACTAAAGTACAAAAAAAAAAAACACTAAATTATAGAAAATAATTACAAGTTTTTTAAACTAATTACACCTAATCTAATCCCCCTAATAAAATAAAAAAGCCCCCCAAAATAAAAAGCCCTAACCTATACTAAATTACAAATAGCCCTTAAAAGGGCTTTTTGTGGGGCATTGCCCCAAAGTAATCAGCTCTTTAACCTGTAAAAAAAAATACAATACCCCCCAACATTAAAACCCACCACCCACACACCCAACCCTACTCTAAAACCCACCCAATCCCCCCTTAATAAAACCTAACACTAATCCCTTGAAGATCACCCTACCTTGAGAAGTCTTCTTCACCCAACCGGGCCGAAGTCCTCAAAGAAGCCGGGCGAAGTGGTCCTCCAGACGGGCAGAGGTCTTCATCCAAGCCGGGCAGAAGAGGTCCTTCAAACGGACAGAAGTCTTCATCCAGACGGCATCTTCTATCTTCATCCATCCGGAGCGGAGCGGCTCCATCTTCAAGACATCCAACGCGGAGCATCCTCTTCTTTCTTCATCCGACGACTAAATGACGGTACCTTTAAGTGACATCATCCAAGATGGCGTCCCTTCAATTCCGATTGGCTGATAGAATTCTATCAGCCAATCGGAATTAAGGTAGAAAATATCCTATTGGCTGATCCAATCAGCCAATAGGATTGAGCTCGCATTCTTTTGGCTGATTGGAACAGCCAATAAAATGCGAGCTCAATCCTCAATTTAGTTAATTTAATTTAAGTTAAGTTTTATTTAGATTTATTTAAATTATATTTAAGTTAGGGGGTGTTAGGGTTAGGGTTAGACTTAGATTTAGGGGTTAATATATTTATTATAGTGGCGGCGACGTTGGGGGTGTCAGATTAGGGGTTAATAAATATAATGTAGGTGTCAGCTATGTTGGGGGCAGCAGATTAGAGGTTCATAAGTATAATGTAGGTGACGGCAGTGTCCGGAGCAGCAGATTAGGGGTTAATAATATAATGCAGGTGTCGGCGATGTCGGGGTCAGCAGATTAGGGGTTAATAAGTGTAAGATTAGGGGTGTTTAGACTCGTGGTTCATGTTATGGAGTTAGGTGTAGACATAAAATGTATTTCCCCATAGGAATCAATGGGGCTGCGTTAGGAGCTGAACGCTGCTTTTTTGCAGGTGTTAGGTTTTTTTTCAGACGGCTCTCCCCCATTGATTCCTATGGGGAAATCATGCACAAGCATGTTTAGCCAGCTCACCGCTACCGTAAGCAGCACTGGTATTACAGTGAGATGTGGAGCTAAATTTTGCTCTCCTCTCACAAACCTGTAATACCAGCGTTGTCTGTAGGTGAGCGGTGAGCAGAAACTGTACTTTAGCCCCGCACAGCTTTACCGACAAAACTCGTAATCTACTCGTTTGTGTTTAAACAGATTGTTTTATAATTTTACTAATCTAACTAGTTCTACTCATTAAAGAAAGGGGAACAACTCTTCTAATTTATGGGAATGTTTTAGAAAAAGAGGCAGCAACACAGGCCATTCAATAATAACTAGAAATCAGTGCCTTATGCCAGCCCCATTGTGAGCAAAAATGTGACTAAAATATGTGAGCACTTTATTCTTGAGTGTAGTCAAACTTGAAAATATTGTAAACGTAATAACACGCGTACACAAACTTGCATATTGAAATTCACACACACAACGAACAGGAATGGGAGTTTTTCCTTTTTGTTTTTATTTATCAGATAAATGTATTTTGTTTCTATGTTTTGCTGGCTGTTTTATTTGTGAAAACTCTCACACTCTCACACACACTCACTCTTGCACACAGACACACACACTCTCTCACAGACACACACACTCTCTCACAGACACACACACTCTCTCACAGACACACACATTCTCTCACAGACACACACATTCTCTCACAGACACACACATTATCTCACAGACACACACACACTCTCTTACAGACACACACTATGTCAGCCATTCATTCTCTTTTACAGACACAAACTCTTTCACAGAAACACTCTTTCTCACCCATTCATTCTCACATACGCACACTATCACACACATACACACACTCACTCTTGCACACAGACACACACTCTCTCACAGACACACACTCTCTCACAGACACACCCTCTCTCTCAGTCATTCATTCTCTCAGAGACACACACACTCTCTCTCACAGGCACACTCTCTCTCACAGGCACACACTCTCTCACAGACACACTCTCACAGACACACACTCTCTCACAGATACACACACTCTTTCTCACCCATTCATTCTCACACAGACACACACTATCACACACATATGCACCCTCACTCTTGCACACAGACACACACTCTCTCACAGACACACACACTCTCTCTCAGCCATTCATTGTCTCAGAAAAACACACTCTCTCACAAACACACACACTCTCTTTCACCCATTCATTCTCTCACAGACACACACTCTCTCACACATACGCACTCACACACTGACTAGGACTTCCAGTATTTTTTATGGGAATTTTTCTTTATTTTTGTTTTTATTTCATAGAATTTTTTGTTATTATGTTATAAGCTTCTATGTTTTACCAGTTATGTTTTATTTTTGGAAACTTTCTTAAGCTCTCCATCATTTACATGCATTCTCTCATGCACACGCTCTATCATTAACACACACTCACTCTCACACACTCTCTCACACATACTTTCCCGCTAAACACTTTTACTTCTATTACTACTTTACAGATTTACATACATTGAATACTGTTTAAATATTTTCATGATTTTTTTTTTGTTTTGGTAAAAAAAAATGTATATACACCGCACAATTCTAGTGACTAGCCCTAATGTCTATTGCGCTATGTTGAGGTGAGAAGACTATCTCTATTTGGCAAGCTCTTAAATATTTTAAATAAAGAGTTTGTTTGTTTTTTTAGAAAAAAAATATTTAGGCAAAGTTTCTTAATATATATAATATATAATAGTTCACAGTATTAAACATTTAAAATAACAAAGCCAATATCTGTATTTATAAAAACACCTAATGCATTGCTTAAATGCAATTAAAATCAAATACTTTAACTAATAGATTATGCAAATATGTTATATAATATTATATATTAATAATGAGAATGATTTGAAATTAAAACCAGAATACCTCAAACGAACATGTATGTTTACAGCTAATTGTGCTCAGGTATACATTACAGAAAAGGTTAATGTAATGGATGGAAAAATGTTCATGATTCCATACACAAATAATAAATCAATAGTCAATGTATTAGCAGTTTATATCACAGTATAGATGTATAGTTTTCAATATGCATACATTTATTCAGTATATACATATTTAGCACATTTATTCAGTATATACATATTTAGCACATTTATTCAGTATATACATATTTAGCACATTTATTCAGTATATACATATTTAGCACATTTATTCAGTATATACATATTTAGCACATGTATTCAGTATATACATATTTAGCACATTTATTCAGTATATACATATTTAGCACATTTATTCAGTATATACATATTTAGCACATGTATTCAGTATATACATATTTAGCACATTTATTCAGTATATACATATTTAGCACATTTATTCAGTATATACATATTTAGCACATTTATTCAGTATATACATATTTAGCACATTTATTCAGTATATACATATTTAGCACATTTATTCAGTATATACATATTTAGCACATTTATTCAGTATATACATATTTAGCACATGTATTCAGTATATACATATTTAGCACATTTATTCAGTATATACATATTTAGCACATTTATTCAGTATATACATATTTAGCACATTTATTCAGTATATACATATTTAGCACATTTATTCAGTATATACATATTTAGCACATTTATTCAGTATATACATATTTAGCACATTTATTCAGTATATACATATTTAGCACATTTATTCAGTATATACATATTTAGCACATTTATTCAGTATATACATATTTAGCACATGTATTCAGTATATACATATTTAGCACATTTATTCAGTATATACATATTTAGCACATTTATTCAGTATATACATATTTAGCACATTTATTCAGTATATACATATTTAGCACATGTATTCAGTATATACATATTTAGCACATTTATTCAGTATATACATATTTAGCACATTTATTCAGTATATACATATTTAGCACATTTATTCAGTATATACATATTTAGCATATATATGCCTTTAATGAAAAATGCCTTTATGAAGTCAAGTTACACTTGTAATTCATTCTGTTCTGTTGTTTGCTCTTTTGTCTGTTTCCCAGACTCTGCTTATTTTGAAGAAGCAGCAGGGCACATTCTATTGTGGGCTACTACTGTAAGAAACTGTCTGTGAGAAAATCTTGCTATGTACATTATATTTTGGGGAAAAAAAGATTTTAGTTAAGTAAAACATTGCTACAAAATATGATGGACATAACAAGTAGATGTCAGCCGTATAGAGTCAGTCCGGGATTACTGATAGGGTGCTATTGAGTACACACGCTAGCACACTGAGGAAAACCCAGGATGTGACCCACTCAGGAAAGAAAACAGTCAGTATGCAGAAATGGAAAACAGTGTACTCATAAATGACGAAGAGCCATGGGAGTGAGTACTTGATGAGTAGAAAGGGAGGACAATGGACTGAAGCTGAAACACAGGCAGAGGATGTTCCGATACTGAGGTCAGGCAAGCAGAGGTCAATGTCCCTTTATACAGGTTAGGATTAGGCAACAGAGTGGTCAGGCAAGCAGAGGTCAATGTCCCTTTAAGAAGTTTATGATTCGGCAACAGAGGGGTCAGGCGAGGCAGAGGTCAATGTCCCTTTAAACAATTTAGGATTCAGCAACAGAGTGGTCAGGCAAGCAGAGGTCAATGTCCCTTTAAGCAGTTTAGGATCCGGCAACAGAGTGGTCAGGCAAGCAGAGGTCAATGTCCCTTTAAGCAGTTTAGGATTCAGCAACAGAGTGGTCAGGCAAGCAGAGGTCAATGTCCTTTTAAGCAGTTTAGGATCCGGCAACAGAGTGGTCAGGCAAGCAGAGGTCAATCTACCAGGCAGGCAGAAAATAGAGAGAGCAATAAATCACAAAAGCACAAGGAGCCGGAAAGCAGGAACTTGATCCGACAAACGGGCACCAGAGAGAAGTCCCGTCGGATATTTAAAACGACCGTGACATCAAAGGGGGCATAACAAGGAAGGCCGCATCACGTTACTAGGCAACGTGACGCAGTAAAGGAGGAAGCGAGACTAAACCCGGGAGCCGCGGCGACACAGCAATGATCGGATCCTAACAGTAGACACGCATACTACTAACTGTTCAATTAGTATAACTTGCTAATGGAGGGAGACTGAATTGGTTTGAATATGGAGTGATGAATGGTGTGATCGAGATGTGGTTGAAGGAAGAGACATCATCTAAGAGAGAATATACCTGTCACATGTTCAATGTAAGCAATGCATTATATAAAAACAGCCTTGCTTGATAAGCTGATTACTGATTATTATGATTGTAATACATAAATAATAAACATTATTATTATGCTGCATTCTTGTGTGGACCTCCAGTTTTGTCAATAACAGTGAAAGAGTGAACCCCTGCCCCCTAGACATCACGTAACCTATTTCACCGCAGTAACACGGTCCAGTACTTCATTTCTGTTCTTCTACTTTGTCTCTATTGCATTGGCTGGGGTCCATGGCTACTGTTGGTATAAATAAATATACCAAAGCATCATTGCCACCTTGGCTATTACCAGCTGCTCAGTAAGGAAATGCTTGGCTATCAAACAAGTAAATGAGGGAAGCCTGAGGGGGCAGCTCTAAGAGACTAGGGTATGGGGGTTCCTCAGAAGGGATAGACTGTAAGGATATTGTCATACTTTGCCTAGGCAGCTCTCCAGCAAGAGCTTCATTTTGCCACAAAATAACATTTTGAACTGAGTACCTATATGTGGCATTGTGCTCCCATGTCAAGGCTACATTACTCATAATAACATTATCTGATAACAATTATTTTAACCCCTTAAGGACAGGGCCATTTTTCATTTTTTTTCCCTTAAAGGGACATTAAACCAACTTTTTTTCTTTCATTATTCAGATAGAGAATAACATTTTAAACAACATTCCAATTTACTTCTATTATCTAATTTCCTTCCGTCTTTAGATATCCTTTGTTTGAGAAATAGTAATGCATATGGGTGAGCCAATCACACAAGGCATCTATGTGCAGCCACCAATCAGCAGCCAATTGTATTGAGCTCGCATTTTATTGGATGTTCCAATCAGCCAATAGAAGGCAAGCTCAATCATATTGGCTGATTGGATCAGCCAATAGGATTGAAGATGAATCATATTGGCTGATTGCATCAGCCAATAAGATTTTTTCACCTTTAATTCCGATTGGCTGATAGAATTCTATCAGTCAATCGGAATTCAAGGGACGCCATCTTGGATGATTTCCCTTAAAGGAACCTTCATTCTTCAGTAGCCATGGAAAGAAGAGGATGCTCCGCGCCAGATGTCTTGAAGATGGAGCCGCTCCACGCCGGATGGATGGATGAAGATAGAAGATGCCGTCGGGATGAAGACTTCTGCTGGCTTGGATGAAGACTTCGGCCCGCTTGGATGAAGACTTCTCCCGGCTTCATTGAGGACTTCTTGCCACTTGGCTAAAGACTTCTGCCGCTTTGTTGAGGATGGATGTCCTGTCTTCAAAAACTGTAAGTGGATCTTCGGGAGTTAGTGCTAGGTTTTTTAAGAGTTTATTGGGTGGGTTTTGTTTTTAGATTAGGGTTTGGGCTGAGAAAGAGCTAAATGCCATTTTAAGGGCAATGTCCATTCAAATGCCCTTTTCAGGGCAATGGGGAGCTTAGGTTTTTTAGATAGGTTTTTATTTGGGGGGGTTGGTTGTGTGGGTGGTGGTTCTTTGGGGCAATGCCCCGCAAAAGGCCATTTTAAGGGCTATTGGCAGTTTAGTTTAGGCTAGGGTTTTTTTATTGGGGGGGGGCTTTTTTATTTTGATAGGGCTATTAGATTAGGTGTAATTAGTTTAAATATTTGATAATTTCTTTTTTATTTTGTGTAATTTGTTGTGTTTTTTGAAATTTAGTTAATTGTATTTAACTAATGTAATTTATTTAATTGAAGTGTAAGGTTAGGTGTTAGTGTAAGACAGGTTAAGTTTTATTTTACAGGTACATTTTGTATTTATTTTAACTAGGTAGTTATTAAATAGTTAATAACTGTTTACTAACTATTCTACCTAGTTAAAATACATACAAACTTAGCTGTGAAATAAAAATAAAACCTAAGCTAGATACAATGTAACTATTAGTTATATTGTAGCTAGCTTAGGGTTTATTTTACAGGTAAGTATTTAGTTTTAAATAGGAATTATTTAGTTATTAATAGTAGGTTTTATTTAGATTTATTTTAATGACATTAAAGTTAGGGGGTGTTAGGGTTAGACTTAGGGTTAGGTTTAGGGGTTAATAGCTTTAGTATATTGGTGGTGATTTTGGGGGTAGCAGATTAGGGGTTAATAACAGTAATGAAGGTTGCGGCGATGTTAGGGACAGCAGATTAGGAGTAAATAATATTTAACTAGTGTTTGCGATGTGGGAGTATGGCGGTTTAGGGGTTAATGTGTTTATTATAGTGTTTGCGATGCGGGAGGGCCTCGGTTTAGGGGTTAATAGGTAGTTTATGCGTGTTAGTGTACTTTTTAGCACTTTATTTATGAGTTTTATGTTACAGATTTGTAGCGCAAAACTCATAACTACTGACTTTCAGTTTACGGTATGGATCTTGTAGTTATAGGCTGTACCGCTCACTTTTTGGCCGGAAAGTCAAACTCGTAATACCGGCGCTATGGTAGTCCCATAGAAAAAGGACTTTTTGAAAGCTGCGGTAGTAACGTTGCGTTACGCCACAAAAGTGTGCTGTACAGAAATACCTGCAAGACTTGTAATACCAGCGGTAGTGAAAAAGAGCCATAACGCTGCTTTTTCACCCATAACGCAAAACTCGTAATCTAGCCAATATAAATTTAAAAAAATGATTTGAATATTGCATAATTCGAATATTACATTTAAATACAGCATTAGAAAAACTATTACAAACATATAAATTTAAATTTTTAGAATTTGAATATTGCATAATATGAATATTACATTTAAATAAAGCATTACAGAAATACTATTACAAATATATAAATTCAAATTTTTCAAATTCAAATATTGCATAATTCGAATATTACATTTAAAGAAGGCATTAGAAATACTATTACAAATATATCAATTCAAATTTTTCTAAACAAATATTTTCTAATGTAATCGTAAAATTTGAAACCGAACATTCGAAAATCGAATGTTAGAATGTTATGTAAACATTCGAAATTCGATTCGAACGAACAAATGTGTTAAAATTTGTTTCATTTTTCGAATTAGCCCTTTGCTGTCTAGTAGCTGAAAACATGTAAATAATATCTATGCAATAATTATATTTAAGGGACAGTTTAGCAAAAAAAACCATTCACGATTCAAATAGGCAATACAATTTTTAACAATTTTCCAATTTACTTTTATCAACAAATTTGCTTTGTTCCGTTGGTATGCTTTGTTGAAAGCTTAACCCATGTAGGCTATAAACTGGTTTCTTTAAGCAGTTGAAACTGCTTCTTATCTCAGTGCATTTTGACAGTTTTTCATAGATAGACACTGCTAGTTCATGCGTGTAATATAGATAACAATCTGCTCACTCCCATTAATGAGTCAGCACTAATTGGCTTAAATGCATGTCTGTCAAAAGAACTGAGAACTGCTTATGTAATGATAAATGCCGACAGTGTATGCTATGTATCGTTTTATGTCCGTCCGCACTTTAGTAAATCGGCCCCAAAGTTTTTATTGCATATCCTTTAAATCATTAATTCTATTTCAAAACAATATATTGATATTCTTCTATATTCATACATGAATTGTTTTTACACATGAATGTAGTATCCATAAAGCCCAATTAAGTGAACATTAGAAGCGGATAATCTTCATTATCTATCAAAACCATGGAGCCAATTCACTTTATGTCAAGCACCTCTACGAATTGTAGGAAGTTATCTTATTTGTATAATGCAAGAATATAAGAAAGTATTCTTACTGGAGTTTTTTTTTACATTTATACACCTATAATAAAGTGTAGTGCTTAATACAAGGTATTTAGTTTAAATAAGTAAAATAATCGAAATTCCAATTTGCTAATTATTCAGTGCTAGAAAGCATTTGTCAGAAACAAGAAAAATCACCAATATTACAACACAAAAACTGCACAAATAGTAGTTCCTATATTGGTCCAGACTACAAATTGCATTTCGACTGGAGCAATAACTAGAATTAAGAATTTTGTGCTAGTTGGGTTGTGCTCATATTACAAGTTAAAAGTAAACTTTTTTGCTCTAGTGGTAACCCGACTAGCGCAAAAATCCGAACTTAGAATAGTGTATGTGCGATCCCGTATTCCCCCATTTTGAAAGTGAACATAATTCTGACTTCACGATTCTAAAAGTCACAGGAATTGAACATATTAAGCAACACTGCCGGGGAGGCGATGTAGATAAACTCTTATTGCAACATGAGAGTAGGTGGATATATAAATTAAAAACCCTAGCACCAACTGGTCTGAACGAAACAATTGATTTTCCCTGCTTTTTATAAATAGGCTTTTTGTAAATAGGTTCTGTATATGGCTGTTTATAGCATACATAATGTTGTTTATAAATTGTTTAGCCAAGGTATGTGGGTCTTGTGTGTACATATATTACTATATTACCTAATCAGGGTAAAAGAAAGTTGTTAAAAACAGTCATAAAGTGGTTAAAAAGCATTTTGTAAACATGTTAAATTACACCAAAATAATGCATTGTGTCAGTGCTATGTTGTTTAGGAAATTTAACTTTTTAAGAATAAATGAATGAAGTCCTATATGAAGTCATGGTGGTTTTTCTGTACACACCCCATTACTAGAAAAGCTATGTGAAAGTAAGTTTTTGAAAATGAAAATATATCAGTATATCTTACTGTCAGGCAAATTTGATTGCCCTTTAAATGGAAAGATGGATCAGAGCGCATGGAGGAGGTGTTGGAAACAAGATAAAAAGGCAACACCCCGTAATTACAGCATCTGCTGAAGCCCTGAAAGCCAGCCCTATTTGTGGGAGGGGCGAAGCGCGTCATGCTGACGCTCACCTAACCAGCAACTTCAAACCAGGAGCCGACACTAACTCAGCTTGCTTCCTCGTCTGCAATATTTGGAGAGAGTAACCGACAGCAAGGATAGACTGTGGGAATATGTCTCATGTTCTAAGAGTATTGGTCCGTTGCTTTAATGTTGGTCCTCCATGAAGTATGAGCGGTGAGAAAATATTGAGATATAATGCAATGTGAGTACTGTTTGTCCTACATTGAATAGTATTTTACCACCTACAGCTGTGCTTGAGCGTGTTTTATACACTAAGTGCTTGAAGTGATACAAATGGTGTTGTTCTGGTCTGTGATTTAACCGAGGACTGCTATATAAAATATTGTTTCTTTTCTTCTCCTTATTGCAAATTGCAAATGTCAATTAGATATAAATAAGAGAACTGTTGCAGTTTGGGTGTTTGGAAGCTATGTGAGTGTGTTTTAACACTAAGTGCTCACTTAAATTTTGCTCTTGGTTCACGGATTTAAAGGGACATAAGGCTCTTTACTTTGAATGTTGCTGTAACTGTTGTCATTTATTGTATGTTATCACGTTTTTTGCACTTGTGAGGGGGTAGGGGAGTCTGTTTAATGACTGACATTAAGATTGAATAAACGCTTTTTCTTAAATGAGGATTTAAGTGTGCAACCTTGTCATTCTTTGACACCCACATATATTTGTGGTTGTCTTCTCTCTTTTTTCTTTTTGCAAAATATATATTGGAGAATTTAAGCTATGAGGAGAGGCTAGCCAAACTGGGTCTGTTCTCTTTAGAAAAAAGGTGCTTGAGAGGTGACATGATTATTCAAGGCCCATATACAGAGATGGCAGAAGCTCTGTTTATTCCAAGAAAATTGTTTCTGACAAGAGGTCACAATTTAAGGTTGGAGGAAAGGAGATTTAATCTCCTGCAATGGAAACGTTTTTTCATTGCTAGAGCAATAACATTGTGGAACTCATTACCAAAGGAGGTAGTGAATGCCAATACCCTAGATACATTTAAAAATAGTCTGGATACATTTCTGTATATAAACAGAATTCATGGATATGATTGCTAGTATTAAATGGGTCACCTTTTAGTGGGGTTATTTAAGCTTAACTGGAGCTTTTTGGAAGTATTTTAGATTTGTATAGGTTGAACTCGATGGACTTCTGTCTTTTTTCAACCTTATCTACTATGTTACCTATATATTGATGATTATATAAAGGTATAGACATATACAGATATATATATATATATATATATATATAGGAATTATATATTTACTAACCTGTTCCCAATGTGACTTACAGTACATGGGTATGACCTCTAGAGAGATCAGGTCTCCATTTGTGAGCATGTTTGTAATATTAAAGCAGGTAAACTTACCGCACTTTTAATCATGCACTTTAACATCTTTCACAACAAAAAACATAAATTATGACTTACCAGATCATTTCCTTTCCTTTAATACAGGGAGACTCCACAGCTGCATTCATTACTTGTGGGAATAGAGAAACTGGCCACCAGGAGGAGGAAAAGACACCCAAGCCAAAGGCTTAAATACTTCCCCCACTTCCCTCACCCCCCAGTCATTCTGCAGAGGGAACAAAAAACAGTAGGAGAAATATCAGGGTGAAAAACGTGCCTGAAGAAAACAACTTAAATTTAGGGCCGCCCACTGGAGAGCACGGGCGGGAACTGTGGACTCTCCCTGTATCGAAGGAAAGGAAATTATATGGTAAGTCATAATTTATGTTTTCCTTCTAAATACAGGGAGAGTCCACAGCTGCATTCATTACTTGTGGGAATTTATACTAAAGCTACAGAGGACAGTGAATGCTAATGGGAGGGTACAAATAAGAGGCGGCCCAACTTAAGGGCACAACAGTCTGCAAGAAAACCAAACTCCCAAAGGCTTCCTTGTTAGAAGCAAACAAATAAAAAGAATAATAATGTTAGGAGGACCAAGCAGCCGCCCAACAATCAGGACCATGGGATCTGAGACCTAAAAAGATGTCACTGCACTCGAACTGAGCCATAAACCTGTGAAGAGGCTTGTGTCCCACTGTCTCCTAGAACCAGTGAAAAACACTCCTCCACTAACAAGGAGGAAGTTAATCAGCTTCCAAAACCTTGCACTCCCCAGATATGAATAACATAAAGGAAAAAACTGTCTATTCTGAAAAATTCTGACAGAAACCTCAAGGTAAGATTCCCCAAAAAAAGGAAGAACCTCTTCCAATTTGGACAAGGAATACGACAATCTTAGGGAGAAAAAACTCGGATAGCCTTATTAGAAGGTAGACCACAATAAGGAGGAACGTATTGCTAATTGCAACACAAACTATGACACATAGAAAAACAATCTACAGGCGAAATAGGTCCTTGAATAAGAATTCAAGGACCACCTCCTGTACAGGTACAAAGGTAACCCGATACAACTCCTGAAGGATACATCCAACCCCTAAAGGATCAAGGAATTGACTTGTCGGCCCTGCCGCAGGCAGTGCTCTAGCAAAAACACCTGAACACCTGGAAGATCAATGAACCTCTGGAACTGGAGCACAAACAGAGAGCAAAAACTGCTTGCGAAAACACATACCAGAGAAAGGAACCACAGCTGGTATCCATCTGCAACCTTCAGCTTGCCAGGCAGCTAAGCTAACCAACAGGCTATACTTGTAGGTTGCCCCTTCAAACAAGAACTAGCTAAACAAGCCCTTCACCAGCTCATTCTAGAGGGGAAGAAGAATATTCCAGGATCCAGAAGAGAGTTCGGACAAGCTAGCTCCTCCTGACAAAAAAAAGAGAGAGTCCTCCACGCCTAAAATAGGAGACGAGGAACCAGGTACGAGCTAAAGGAAAGGACCGAAACCCTTCAGAAAAAAAACCCTTCTCTTGGCTAGGTCCAAGCAAACTCTCGCAATTCACCCCAGTAGAAAAGATCCCAAGACTCAAAGATACCCTGACCCGGTAGATCCCTGCAACAAGGGAACTTTCATGGCAGCAAGCCTCTAATCCATGATTACGAACTCGCAGGCAAAATTGGAGCAGCAGTCTCACTGACGCCCACACCAAATAGGATCGAGTCATCCTCATAAAACAGTGACATGGCCAAAAAGAAGAAGTTAAAATAGACCTCCCAAAATACAAGATACAGCAAACACGAAAAGGCACCCGGTCTCCAGACTTATTTCACAGGTAAAAGCAAATCCAAATCCAAACTCTTAGTGATAAAAGCAAGCAGGAAGTTTATTCAGCAATACAGCTCCATAACTGTTCCGCAATTAACGGCATTCATAAAGTAAGGTACACTTTTCGCAAAAGTCATACATGTTTCGTATGCACAAGATACTGAACTTTCTCAATGACCACTAGTTGATAACTGGCTAAATTAGCCCTTATATATGCCTGTAAGACTCCTCCTCTACTGGTCATTCAATCAGAATACTAAATTGCCCCCGCACCCTGAAAGATCGCTTTTTGGAGCATCTTAGGTCAATTGAAGATCCTGAGACCCCTGTGTTGCTACATTTTAAAAGAGAACACAATTCAGATGTTTCCCACTTGACATTCCAGTGTATCCAAGTTATCCCTAAACACCACAGAGGGGGCAATAGAGAAGAGATTTTCAGAAAAAGAGAAGTTTTTTGGATTTTCCAATTGGACACTAAAGTGTCAAGAGGTTTAAACTCTGAGTGGGATGTGAAGCTTTTTACTAATAATATATGATATGTTTCACATATATATAAAAATGGTATCTTCCTTTCACATTTGCCTAAAATGTTATGCTGTATTAATATTTATATTCATTGTACCATCTCTATTGGTTAATTCTTTATATGTTATTATTATTTTGCTAAATTAATTGTATTTTAACTAAGAGCATTTATGTTATGTGCCAATTAATCAATTAGCAATTTAGTATTCTGATTGAATGACCAGTAGAGGAGGAGTCTTACAGGCATATATAAGGGCTAATTTAGCCAGTTATCAACTAGTGGTCATTGAGAAAGTTCAGTATCTTGTGCATACGAAACATGTTTGACCTTTGCTAAAAGTGTACGTTCCTTTATGGATGCCGTTGATTATGGAACAGTTATGGAGCTGTATTGCTGAATAAACTTCCTGCTTGCTTTTATCACTGAGTTTGGATTTGGATTTGCTTTTACCTGTAAAATAAGTCTGCAGACCGGGTGCCTTTTCATGTTTGCTATATTTTGTATTTTGGGAGGCGGTTGATGGAACGCCTGTGAACTAGCACCGAATGATGATGTCATTCGTATGATCTGCATGAGTAAGTCAGCATGAAGGCGGCTGAATAGTATTGGCAGTTTGGTCCACTGGGTTGAGTTGGTCCTCGAGCACTACCGGGTTATTCTTGGGAATTACGAATCCATCGTTTGTGGTAAGATGCTTGGACTCACTCTTATACTCATTTTATTGTTACAACTGACTTATTTATGCCTTTGTGTGACTGACTGTTTGGTCTACTATTCATGCCCTATAAGTCGCTGTGAAAACAGACCCATCGTGTTTACATTGCATTCTCTCTGAGTTAGAGACTATAAGCGCTTTCTCATATAAGCATTAAAGCAGTAAAGTATTTAGGCAAAATTATTTATTGGCAATTAAGGTTACACTAACGTTGAATATGGCTACAGTAAGCTTTGTCTTTAAGCCAGATGTGAATGATAGTAGTGACTGTGAGGACTTATTTAATAATGATGAGATTTAAAAAGAAGAAAATGGGAATATTGATAGTTTGTTTTTTAGAATGGACAAACTTTTGAAGCAAGATTCCAGATTGGATTTAGGATATAAAATCTTTCAACATTTATAAGAAAGCTAAATGTATTCCCAGAGGGTTGCGGATAAGAAAATGTCCTTCTTTTCATGTGACTGATATGGACTTTATCCAGAACTGGAATAATGTATTAACAGAGTGTTCTTTGGCTTTAATTGATCTCTTGATAGAGTATAAAAAACAGTTACGTTTACAACTGAGTGCTGATAAACAGAAATTACAAGAGTTTATTCGCCCTCTATCTGAGGGATCAGAATTTAAATTGTATGATGAAAAAAATACAGAAAGTTATTGGGGATTTCAAACAGAACCTGTGGCAGTTTAAAAAACAAAAAATATTAAGGGACAAGTCAGATTACGAGAATGATAAAGTATATAAATTTTCCTTTTCTGAGAATAGAAGAAGAGGTAGACAGTTAAAGAGAGGCTTTTCACAAACAAGCAAAACAGTTACTTTTACAGACACTGACTATGATTATGACTCCTCAGATTTAGAAATCTCAGGTGAGCAGGCTCCACGAGCAGTGACAACAACTGCTTATGTGTTAGACAATATTGCAGATACATCCAGTCCTAATACTCTTGTCCCGTCAAAAAACGGGAAGGGTCCCCTGAAACCAAGAAGAAAAAATATGTAGAGGGGGGCGCAGATTTAGTAGAACATGTCACACAACAGACAGTGACCCAGACTCAAGCCAGGAAATACATCTAGAAAAGTGTGATAATAATGTTGTTAACATGTCTACATGGATGTTGACACAATATCAGGTGCGTGTCCTTTTATTAGGCCTACATTTTGTCCCCACTGTACATTTTGACCTCTTTAACACTATTGTAGATTTTTGGTGCTAATACAATTGAAACTGACCAAGTGGCTGATGTAATAGATATTGACACTTTAACACCTGGAGATTTTCAAGATAAATGTGCAGAACTTGACTTATTACTCTAGGAATATACAGGAAGGCAATGTCGCTGATGTAAATAAAATTGATATTAGCAATTTGAGAAGTAAATCTGATTTTTATCCAGGTAATACCAGGTTCAGTGCTATTGAAATTTTTCAAAAGACAGTGGAATTGAGATTAAAATATTTACATACTAGTGTTGATTTTAAAACACACAAGGGTGATAATTTGACTAAACATGAGTACCAGGCCTTACGGACATTACATAACCTCAATGATATAGTTATCTGAGGATCTGACAAAGGGGGTAAGATTGTTGTTTTAGATAAGAAGGATTATTTAGCGGAAGCGCTGAGACAATTATCAGATGATGAGGTGTACGTTAAGTTGACTTATAATCCTACTTTTCAATTCCAAAAAAGTTAAATTCCATCATTGATTGGGCTACCTATAATGGTGTTATTACTCAGAAGAATGCAGAATTTTTGGCAGTTAAACATCCAAAAGTGGCGATTTTTCATTATTTGCCAAAAATCCATAAAAGTTTATTTAATCCACTAAGGTGCCCAATAGTGGCTGGAATTGGATCTCTTATTGAGCCATTATCAGAAATGATAAATGTATACCTGCAACTTTGATTGAGAACTTGATGAGTTATGTACAAGATACTAGTGATGTGATTAAATAGATGGAGGGTTTAGAATGGAAGGCAGGTTATTCTTTCCTATCAGTAGATGTTGTCTCACTCTACACTTGCATCCCTCATGATAAGGGTGTAAAAGCTATTGAGTATTTTCTGGATAATCACTCATCTTATAGTACTGAGTTGAAAGAGGTCCCGACTGGCATGGATCCAGAAGACCAGACCTCAGAGCAAAATGCTTGACTGAAAAAACCCCAAGGATAATTGGAAGGAAAATTCTGATCCACATGGCACAGAAAACACTCTCACCTTGCTGACAGGAAGAGACCAAGACAAAACTGCCCCGGGGGAACTAGGATAAAAATCCCCAACACCGGGAGATCTGACAGAACACTGGAGAATGATTCCCCAACCGGTAATCCAAAAAGACTGCTAAGACAAAGACAAAAACCCAATGCTATGTCGAAGACTCGGCCTGGGTGAATCCATCACCCCCACCACAGTGCCAATGAAGGCCTGAAGGTGGGAGGGCAGAACGTAATTAAGTAATTCTAACTTCGTAAGCTCTAAGGCAAAGAGCCTTACTGTCTTGAAAGACCAAGTCGCATCCAAAGGATCCAACCTGGTGCCAACACCAGAACTAAGGTCTAGGTCCACCTCTGAGGATAGAACCAACAGGAAGCAAATCCCAAAAGGTCTACTAGCAGATGCTGGAAAAACCAGAACCGCCAACACTTGCCACTGCAACACCTAGAAACAGGTTACTGCCACATTAAACCCCAGATCCCCAAAAAAAACTTAGGATCCAAGCGAGGTTCTGGAAGAAAATGGTCCCTAGGAACCGGAACTACTTAAACAAGGATGTCTTAATTGGACATCCAGCGACAGCAGCAGGATTAGAACCAGCAGCCTTTGAGTAGCAATGCCACAGAGTTAACCACCAGGCTAAACTGGACTGCTCTAGACAGGAAAGATGTCCTTCGTCCTAAATCCAGGTAGAGAGATCCGTGTATTCTCTCTGAACAAAGAGATCTAAGAAGCTCTGCTTAAAAATCTTTGGACCCAAAAAGAACGGCAAACCCTTCCCCTTATAGGACAAGTCACCAACAGTGTAATGACACTGCGAAGAGTACCGGGACAAGACTCCAAAAGTCACCTAGTGCAGAAATGAAAAACTGAAGTCTGGCCTCTAGGACCCCCGATCCTGCCTGTCCTACGGTATAGATGGACCTGCTCTGTCTGGACCAGAATAACTAGGAAGAGCTCCTTCTCTAGAGTAGAAGGGAAGAACAAAGTTACTAATACCCAAAACATCATCAAGGGTACAACACGTCTTGTCATAAGAAACATAAACAAATGGCAAATTCTTAAGTTCCAGCAGCTCTAGGAAAACTGAGAATAAACAAAATAAAGAAAATAAGCTCTGACGCTTAAATTCTTATCTCTAGATAATCGAGGGAATCATTTCCCCCGAAAAGAGACCTAGAAGCTTCAATCGGAAGACTCCAACCATCACGATCATCAAAGTAGATATACCAAAAACCACCCAAGTGACGAAACTTCTTTCTAAAAAGAGTTTCCACAAGAACCCCGAGCTCTAAAACAAAAACTATCTGAAACGGATTAGAAATGAAAATAGTTAAACACACAAAAAGGGACGTCAAAAGGGTGTGCAAACTAAAACAAACAGGTCCTGCCTGTTATACAACACAACCCCCCATAGAGCTCTGGAATCTATAACTATGTACATATAGATGATAAAAAAGAGGATCCAACCCTCTCCACAAGTCTAATTAAGATCGTTATCTGATTTTGAGGACTGAGATCCACCTAAATAGGTATGTTCTCAATAATACTTATAATTGTCACAGACCGATGCTCACCTGAGAAAGCAGGGTAAAATTACTACCTGCTATATATTAAAAGCATTGAATGTCTATATATAAATAACAATCAATCATGATATACTGGTTAGCATGTCAACTTGGAAATGTTAAAACGATAATGTACAATTATATGGGGTGTGCAGGGATTCTGAATATATGTAATGGGAGAGCAAAAAACAATATTTAAAAAAAAGGCCCTTTATTACCTATGGGTTTACACTTCCTAGCACAGGGATTATAGGCTCATTGCAGTGGTTTCAATAACTGGCCCCTTAAATGTATATAAAAAACATGGTATACAAGGATGTAGAGCATTGTCAATTTATTTTAACCAATCATGTGGTGTTTTCACATTTTAAAACACCCAGCTTGTCTATCATCAATTAAGCTATTATTACGGCTTGTACAGCCAAAACGCGTCAGCCATTGTGACAGCCAAACTCTGGGGAGGAAGCTGTGATGATTCTGTGACGAATTGTTTTTAAAATATACTACAATAAAGAAACGTTTTATTGAAGCAGAGGCCCGTGGATTCTCTCTCTCTGTTATTTTTTAATTTATATAGGAATATCTATTTCAAAATAAAAAGAGCATATTCCCCTATGTACAGAACATTGGAATATGAAGTATTTATAGTAAATACATAGTTAAAACCTTTATTAAATATGAATATTGCATAAATATGTTTTACATGTTTTCATCTACTTAACGGCAAAAGACTCTAAAGCACTTATATATATGTCTGTATATGTATACATATATATTTATGTGTTTATATGTGTATATATGTCTGTAAATAAACATATACACATATACATACATAAATACATATACACACATATATATTTACTATATATATATATATATATATATATATATATATATATATATATATATATATATATAATTAGAGATGTATATGTATGGATCTCTATGTTAAAGCCCTTTGTCTGCTTTTTTTCTCTTACGCCCGAGATCTTATATCTTTGAGCCCTTATAACTTTTTTGTGCAATATTTTTTTTAAATAATGTTTATTAGGCATTAGTGATGTCGCGAATAGTTCGCCGGCGAATAGTTCCCAGCGAACATAGCATGTTCACGTTCGCCGCGGCGGGCGAACATATGCGATGTTCGGTCTGCCCCCTATTCGTCATCATTGAGTAAACTTTGACCCTGTACCTCACAGTCAGAAGGCACATTCCAGCCAATCAGCAGCAGACCCTTCCTCCCAGACTCTCCCACCTCCTGGACAGCATCCATTTTAGATTCATTCAGAAGCTGCATTCTTAGTGAGAGGAGGGACAGTGTAGCTGCTGCTGATTTAATAGGGAAATCAATAGCTAGGCTAGTGTATTCAGTGTCCACTACAGTCCTGAAGGACTCATCTGATCTCTGCTGTAAGGACAGCACCCCAAAAAGCCCTTTTTAGGGCTAGAACATTAGTCTGCTTTTTTTTTTTTTTTCCTGTGTAATCTAATTGCAGTTGCCTGCCTGCCAGCGTGTGTGTCAGGCTCACAGCGTATACTGTGCCCACTTGCCCAGTGCCACCACTCATATCTGGTGTAACAGTAGTGTACATTTAAAAAAAACAACACTTTTTTGACTGTGAAATAATAACAGACAGCTGCCAGTACCCAAGATGAACGCCAATATGGCAGATGGGGAGGGTTAGAGAGCTGTTTTGGGGGGATCAGGGAGGTTGGGGGCTAAGGGGGATGCTACACCACAGCATATGTAAATATGCTAAAAAAAATTAAATTTTTTTAAAAACCTTTTATTTTACTACTGGCAGACTTTCTGCCAGTACTTAAGATGGCAGGGACAATTGTGGGGTGGGGGAGGGAAGGGAGCTGTTTGGGAGGGATCAGGGGGTCTGATGTGTCAGGTGGGAGGCTGATCTCTACACTAAAGCTAAAAGTAACCCTGCAAGCTCCCTACAAACTACCTAATTAACCCCTTCACTGCTAGCCATAATACACGTGTGATGCGCAGCAGCATTTAGCGGCCTTCTAATTATCAGAAAGCAACTCCAAAGTCATATATGTCTGCTATTTCTGAACAAAGGGGATCCCAGAGAAGCATTTACAACCATTTGTGCCATAATTGCACAAGCTGTTTGTAAATAATTTCAGTGAGAAACCTAAAATTGCGAAAAAAAATAAAAAAATTTTAAATTTGATCGCATTTGACAGTGAAATGGTGGCATTAAATATACCAAAATGGGCCTAGATCAATACTTTGGGTTGTCTACTACACTACACTTAAGCTAAAATTAACTCTCCAAGCTCCCTACATGCTCCTTAATTAACCCCTTCACTGCTGGGCATAAAACACGTGTGGTGCGCAGTGGCATTTAGCAGCCTTCTAATTACCAAAAAGCAACGCCAAAGCCATATAAGTCTGCTATTTCTGAACAAAGGGGATCCCAGAGAAGCATTTGCAACCATTTATGCCATAATTGCATAAGTTGTTTGTAAATAATTTCTGTGAGAAACCTAAAGTTTGTGAAAAAGTGAACAATTTTTTTTTATTTGATCGCATTTGGCGGTGAAATGGTGGCATGAAATATACCAAAATGGGCCTAGATCAATACTTTGGGATGTCTTCTAAAAAAATATATACATGTCAAGGGATATTCAGGTATTCCTGACAAATATCAGGGTTCCAATGTAACTAGCGCTCATTTTGAAAAAAAGTGGTTTTGAAATAGCAAAGTGCTTCTTGTATTTATTTCCCTATAACTTGCAAAAAAAAGCAAAGAACATGTTAACATTGGGTATTTCTAAACTCAGGACAAAATTTAGAAACTATTTAGCATGGTTGTTTTTTGGTGGTTGTAGATGTGTAACAGATTTTGAGGTCAAAGTTAGAAAAAGTGTGTTTTTTTCCTCATATTTTATAATGTTAGGTGATTTATGCCCTTTATGGATTAAAACCAGACTCTGCATCAACTATGCAATTTTCCATGGGAGTTTTGCCATGGATCCCCCTCCGGCATGCCACAGTCCAGGTGTTAGTCCCCTTGAAACAACTTTTCCATCACTATTGTGGCCAGAAAGAGTCCCTGTGGGTTTTAAAATTCGCCTGCCTATTGAAGTCTATGGCGGTTCGCCCGGTTCGCCTGTTCGCGAACATTTGCGGAAGTTCGCGTTCGCCGTTCACGAACCCAAATTTTTAAGTTCGCGACATCACCATTAGGCATTGTTATTATAAGTGTAACCAACTTTCTAATGTATTTTTGTGTGTGTTTTGTTTAGTGCAACTTTTTATTTTCACTTAGTAATTAAGCACAGCTCTGAAATCGCGGTAAGGATTCTAGCGTAAATGACGATTGAGCTCACACGATTGTGTTTACTTTTAACTTGTAATACGAGCAGTAAGACCGATGAGTGCAAAATTCAATATACCAAATAAAGTAGTGAACAAAATTAACAAACAATGAGAAATACATGAACAGATCAATTTGTTTGTTCGTTTGGTTCATTATTCATTAGGCACCACACCAAAGGGCAAGAACTGGGGAAGGAGCTGATATAATTTGGCTAATCAACTCCTTAATTTGCAATGATGTATAGGGGGTCTGTTCATTCATGTCTCCAATGTTTCCGGTCTAATCCTGCCATAGTATTACTTTGATTGATGTTTGGCACAGCCACTCAGGCACTAAGGTTAACTTTAGCTGTACAAGCTTGTCCAATCAAGCCTTAACCTAGTATACAGAGGTGGAAGACTAGGTAAAGTGCACACAGTTGTGTGCACCTGGAGTGTTCCAGTAGCCATCTCTTTTGCTCCCCTCAAAGAATATTACACCAGATTGCCAATGTGTAACAATGTGCCATCTGGTGATATCAATTATATAAGATAAATAAGATTGTTGTTAAAATTAGATGTATATTTTGCTTCCCATTGGAAATAATTAATTTAATTAATTAACAGACAAAACTGATGCCTGCATTACTGGAATTCGGCCAAAACAAACTTCAGGGGAAAAAAAAAATCAGAAACATATTTTTCTGATGAAATACGTTTTTTTTTTCTCATGTAAATCTCTACTCAGTCAGTAGTAGAAAGTGTGCATACAAAAAGACTATGGGGTCTATTTATCAATGTGTCAACCTGACTGCATTTGTTGTGTTAAATACGCTCGCTGTATATCACTGACACAAATCTCCATTCAACGTCCTTATTTATCAAAACAGCTGTCAAACTTGTGTTTTCATAACATTTTTACTCAGTGCGCCATTTTACTTACACCATTTCTTGTCCATGAATAAGAACAGTTCTTTAAGGTAATATTTAATTTGTTATTTGTTGTGTCCTTGAAATAGCTATACTTATACAATTACAAACAATAAATCTTATATAAATTTACTTTTGTATATATATATTTTTTTGCTTGAAGATTCTATATTAACTTTAACAATAACTAAGGCCTAGATTTGGAGTTTTGTCGGTAAGGACTCGCGTAGCTAACGCCGGCTTTTTTCTGGCCGCACCATAAAAATAACTCTGGTATTGAGAGTCCACAAAAAGGCTG